>NW_025534387.1:0-210852 GCF_020615455.1 Coregonus clupeaformis | reverse complement strand
TTCACTCACATTCCAGAAGAGGTGCTGGACAGTTCTCCACTCTCCTCCCCTGCTGGCTTCCTTTCCATCTCAGAGGCAGCTTCCTCCTACACACACACACACACACACACACACACACACACACACACACACACAAAACACACAGCCTTTTTGTCTATTGTGTATGTGTGTAGGGATGCAGCCTGACCCCCACCACTCATAGTTTACCTGACAGACTAGTTAATTATCTAGACTGTATGTGTGGACTGTATCATTTCATACTGTAGAACTGACTATGACAGTGAGTACAGGTGTTTTAACATAGGAGGGTAGAACTGTAGAACTGACTATGACAGTGAGTACAGGTGTTTTAACATATGAGGGTAGAAGTGATCCTTCTCTAACCGTCCTCTTACCTGTGACCTGAGCTGTCCTGAGCTACCAGAAAAACGTCGTAGATGAGACAGAAAGAAAGGAGGAGGAGGACCTGGATGGTAACCACACTGGGAAGAAGATAGAGCTGGAGAGAAGGGGGGAAATGGGGGGTAACCACACAGGGGAGAGGACGGATCGAGGCCTGGTGGGAATAAGGGCAGGTGAGAGGTTGAGGCAGTACCTGAGAAAGAGGGGGAAACTGGGGAAATAGAGGGGAAGATAGGAGGGGGGATAGAGAGACAGTTAGGGTCCTTGTCTACAATCCTACTTCTCTGATATCTCTCTAACTTCTCTGCCAGATCATTCTGGTTCATCTTCCAGATTAGGCAGCTCAGGAAGAGATAAACAGCCATGATTAGAAAGTCTAATCCATTTGTGATATCTTCCCTACTGTATTGGTGATTGTATGTATGGAATATAATGAATGTTGGATTGCTGTTTAAACATAATGGGGTCACCTGGATACATCATGAATAAAAATGATAAAAGAGAGGCCTGCTGAATGTTTTATGAAGTCAGTTGAATGTTCTTTCTGGTTAGACCTCCACTGAACTGTGATTGTGATGTATAGATTGATGTACATTCTTGTTCTGTTACCTCCTCTGTGATCTGTCTCTAACTTCTCTGCTAGGTCTACCCGCTTCATCCCCCTCAGGATCCTCAGTGTGATCTCCACAGCTCTCTCAGGGCCGTATGTCTTCACCATCTGACCCACTATGACCTGTATGTCATCGTTCTCCAGCTGACTCTCTGGGATGGGAGGACAGTCAGGCAGCAGGCCACTAGTCAGGAAAGACTGAAATGTCTTCAGCTCTTGTGGGTTCATCTCCTCCAGAGTGGTCAGCAGCAGAGCTGGAACAGCCAACGTTCTCTAAAACAACAAAGATAACAAGAGTGAGGAAGGAATAGAAAAACTGACTACTGATATAAAATAAAGAACATGAATATATTAATATTGTTAAGACGTATTAGAATAGTTCTACTGGTCCCTCAATATCTCATTCTCATATCATCATATAATAGATTATAGTTGGAACTTTAACACACGCACGCACGCACACAAACACACACACACACACACAGAAATATAATCACAGCCTTTTTGTCTAATGGTGTGTGTGTGTGTGTGTAGGGATGCAGTCTGACCCCCACCACTCATAGTGTACATGAGAGATTAGTTAATTATCTAGACTGTATGTGTGGACTGTATCATTTCATACTGTAGAACTGACTATGACAGTGAGTACAGGTGTTTTAACATATGAGGGTAGAACTGTAGAACTGACTATGACAGTGAGTACAGGTGTTTTAACATATGAGGGTAGAAGTGATCCTAAAATTCTCTAACCGTCCTCTTACCTGTGACCTGAGCTGTCCTGAGCTACCAGAAAAACGTCCTAGATTAGACAGAAAGGAAGGAGGAGGAGGACCTGGAGGGTAACCCCACTGGGAAAAGATAGTTCGGGGCCTGGTGGGAATAAGGACAGATGAGAGGTTGAGGCTGTACCTGAGAAAGAAGAGCTCAAACCGCCCAGTTTATAATAGATAATATACTCTATGTCCACTCATATCCACTCTGAGGGGTGGCCCTGGCTGTACCAGGTAGATAATAGATAATATACTCTATGTCCACTCATATCCACTCTGAGGGGTTGCCCTGGCTGTACCAGGTAGATAATAGATAATATACTCTATGTCCACTCATATCCACTCTGAGGGGTGGCCCTGGCTGTACCAGGTAGATAATAGATAATATACTCTATGTCCACTCATATCCACTCTGAGGGGTTGCCCTGGCTGTACCAGGTAGATAATAGATAATATACTCTATGTCCACTCATATCCACTCTGAGGGGTGGCCCTGGCTGTACCAGGTAGATAATAGATAATATACTCTATGTCCACTCATATCCACTCTGAGGGGTTGCCCTGGCTGTACCAGGTAGATAATAGATAATATACTCTATGTCCACTCATATCCACTCTGAGGGGTGGCCCTGGCTGTACCAGGTAGATAATAGATAATATACTCTATGTCCACTCATATCCACTCTGAGGGGTGGCCCTGGCTGTACCAGGTAGATAATAGATAATATACTCTATGTCCACTCATATCCACTCTGAGGGGTGGCCCTGGCTGTACCAGGTAGATAATAGATAATATACTCTATGTCCATTCATATCCACTCTGAGGGTGGCCCTGGCTGTACCAGGTAGATAATAGATAATATACTCTATGTCCACTCATATCCACTCTGAGGGGGTGGCCCTGGCTGTACCAGGTAGATAATAGATAATATACTCTATGTCCACTCATATCCACTCTGAGGGGTGGCCCTGGCTGTACCAGGTAGATAATAGATAATATACTCTATGTCCACTCACATTCCAGAAGAGGTGCTGGGGAGTTCTCCACTCTCCTCCCCTGCTGGCTTCCTTTCCATCTCAGAGGCAGCTTCCTCCTACACACACACACACACACACACACACACACACACACACACACACACACACACACACACACACACACACACACACACACACACACACACACACACACACACACACACACACACACACACACACACACACACACACACACACACAAGTCATACACGGCTATACAGAAATATATTCACAGCCTTTTTGTCTATTGTGTATGTGTGTAGGGATGCAGTCTGACCCCCACCCCTCATAGTGTACATGAGAGATTAGTTAATTATCTAGACTGTACACACACACACAGTATGTGGCTGTGATCTATATGTGGTTTGTTCACAATGACATTTGACCTCTCAGATATGAACACTAGTGTTACCTTCATGAACCTCAGCTTCTCCTCCAGACGACGCTTCTTTCCAGACGGGGTCAACCTGGACACAGGAAACAGTCACACACTGCTCTGTTCCCCTACACCACCACCACATGCTGTGGTCACTTCACTGTTCTACATTCACACAGGTCATGAGGATGATGTAATAAAAGATGTTATGGTAGAGTTGTTAATATTAGACTCATTTCATCTTTGTATGTCCACTCACCTTCCATAGGAGGAGGTTCTGGGGAGTTTGGCAGACTGCTCATCCCTGTTGGCCTCTGCCAGCCGCCCTCTCCTCTACACACACACACACACACACACACACACACACACACACACACACACACAGTAGATTGCAGTGTCTTCAGAGAATACTGTGATCTACTGTATGTGGTTTGCTCACATTGACTTTAGACATGGCCACTAGTCTTACATTCAGCACCTCCAGCTTCTTCTTCAGAAAATAGATCTCAGTCTCCAGACAATGCCACTTATCCTCAGACGGGGTCAACCTGGACAACCAATTACATTTGACCTCTCAGATATGAACACTAGTGTTACCTTCATGAACCTCAGCTTCTCCTCCAGACGACGCTTCTTTCCAGACGGGGTCAACCTGGACACAGGAAACAGTCACACACTGCTCTGTTCCCCTACACCACCACCACATGCTGTGGTCACTTCACTGTTCTACATTCATTTCACAGGTCATGAGGATGATGCAATAGAGGTATAGAAGAGATGTTAGAGGGGCAATTCACTGCTTTTAAAGTTTATTATCTCCATAGCACCATACCAGTAGACTCACATATTCAATCTTACCAGTGCCTATAGCAAATCAATCAAATTGATTTTATAAAGCCCTTTTTACATCAGCAGTTGTGACAAAGTGCTTATACAGAAACCCAGCCTAAAACCCCAAACACCAAGCAATGCAGATGTAGAAGCACAGTGACTAGGAAGAAACCAGTGGAGGCTGCTGATGGGAGGACGGCTCATAGTAAAGGGTGGAATGGAATCAATGGAATGGTATCAAACATATGGAAACAACATGTTTGATACCATTCCATTGACTCCATTCCAGTCATTACTATGAGCTGTCCTCCCCTCAGCAGCCTCCACTGGAAGAAACCTCGAGAGGAACCAGGATCTGAGGGTTGGCCAGTCCCCTTCTTTACCAGTAGAGAACAGACTAGTACAGAGTATGAATTACACCCGGGGGGTCTCTATTATTTTTAATGATAAAAATATGTAATTTAACGTAAAAATAAAGAACTTTTAATGTGGCATGAACACAACCAGTCATGATGCTTTCATCTGATTGTCAAACTAATCACTTCAAAAAGTATGCTACCTGTGCATGTTCATCCACTCCAAAATAATTCCAGCTTCCAAACAGTGCACTGCATGTATACTCACACCATTTGTTGAATGGAAATAGACATCTGTTTACAAAACACCATAAAGAGTGCATAATGACGTTCAGCGATTGCCATTGATTAGACCTTCATGAATTGATGCTTCTTGCTGACAAATTGACCTTCTTTGGGACACATTTGAAATGGAGCTGAAACTGTCCCAGGAAAAACTGGATGGTCACCCTAACACACACGGTCAATTTACTAGACTAGGCTACAATGTGTATTACCATGAACCTCAAATAGGCCTACCGGTAGCCAGTGATGTAGTGGTCAAAATATTGGGGGGTAAACTCTGATTGCCGGTCGCGGTGAAAAAAGTAACGCTCCCTATACTTTCAATGCATTTTTCTGAAAAAGGTGGGTCAACTTCCTTTCCTTACGTTTACCCTGCACTAGGCCTAAACCACTACCGGTAGCCTACACTCTCAGACGAGACAATTTTACACACATGAACACACTCAGAACAGGTAGTCTACATTCATTATAATACATGAGTTGAATCAAAACATGTTTACACGCTAGTTCATGAGTTGTCCATAATTCATGAATGCTTGGAGTCTTCATAGATCATGTGACATAAAACACTACCTTTCTTTCCTTACATTAATTACATTTATTATAGTTTTATTTGTAATTACTAAGCATTTTAAATTTGAAATAGAACATTGAACTTAAACCCTGTACGAATCCTGGATCTTGGAGATCTCAGAAAGTGCACTGTAAGTGTAACTATGCCTAAGTAATATTTAATTATGTTTCGGCGTGAAAAATGTTCTCATGGGCACACAAATCCCAAATAATGTAGACATGCCATTGCAAAACTGAATACTTCTAACGGAAAGAGTCAATAATAGGCCTACTGTCATTAACCTATACTTGTTGGATGGATTGGATGCGCATTGGTGTCTAACTGTACTTATTTAGGGTGGGGGTGGGGGGGGGATCAACTTTGATATTGCAGATAGATTGTAGGTTCCATCAATTCAATTGTTTGCATCATTTTCCAATCTCCCTTATTCTTTTAGTTTCTCCATATCCACTCTGAGGGGTGGCCCTGGCTGTACCAGGTAGATAATAGATAATATACTCTGTGTCCACTCATATCCACTCTGAGGGGTGGCCCTGGCTGTACCAGGTAGATAATATATAATATACTCTATGTCCACTCATATCCACTCTGAGGGGTGGCCCTGGCTGTACCAGGTAGATAATAGATAATATACTCTGTCCACTCATATCCACTCTGAGGGGTGGCCCTGGCTGTACCAGGTACATAATAGATAATATACTCTATGTCCACTCATATCCACTCTGAGTGGTGGCCCTGGCTGTACCAGGTAGATAATAGATAATATACTCTGTTCACTCATATCCACTCTGAGGGGTGGCCCTGGCTGTACCAGGTAGATAATAGATAATATACTCTGTCCACTCATATCCACTCTGAGGGGTGGCCCTGGCTGTACCAGGTAGATAATAGATAATATACTCTGTCCACTCATATCCACTCTGAGGGGTGGCCCTGGCTGTACCAGGTAGATAATAGATAATATACTCTATGTCCACTCATATCCACTCTGAGGGGTGGCCCTGGCTGTACCAGGTAGATAATAGATAATATATAATATATAATGCAATGACGTAAATGTAAATGTAATAATGTTCACTCACATTTCAGAAAAGGTGCTGGGGAGTTTGCTGGACGGCTCTTCACTCTCCTCCCCTGCTGGCTTCCTTTCCTTCTCAGAGGCAGCTTCCTCCTACACACACAGACACACACACACACACACACACACACACACACACACACCACACCACACACATACACAGTCTGTGTCTTGTCTGCAGTCTATTCTATTCAGGACCACATTGGAAAGCCTACATTTTCTACCCTCCGCATATATGTGCACATCCACACACGGCACTGTAACTGCATGATATCAAACTAGCTTAGGGTCTAGGCGTGTAATACAACTTTCTCTTGCCAACATCTCTTGATTGAGATGGTATGTGATTGAAATCGCAAAAGTTTACCAGATAAAATGTAGATTATTTCAGCCTTCTTCACTCCTTCGAATGACATGCAAAGTGGTAGATATGAAATCATTGGATATTAACATTACTGCGTTATTAATTCATAGCTAGATTATTACCTAGACATTTTAAAGTAGGCCTATGAACTATTACATCAGACGTTGTTGCATTTCATCATGTAAAGTTATTTTCCCCGTTATTCCCATTACTTTGATCGAGTCAATCTCGCACTTCCGTGTTGCTATAAATCAAATATGAAATGAATATAATGTAGGCTACTTTACTGTTTATTAACAACAAACTTTTCAGTTACTTTTCATATTTCCAGATTCCATTAAATAACAGCATACTCAGTTTTTTTTCAAACTATTTTCTTACCCTGAACCGGTTCATTTTTAGACACTACAGGTGCAGACAGCCGACAGGAAAGTAATGAAGCCTGATAGTAGAGCGCTCCAGTTTCCTGGTTTTCAGCAGCCAATCTCATCCTGTGGCACATCCTCCCTATTGGTCTCTAGTAGTGCGTCGCCCTCTAGTGGACAAACTGACACCAAACCAAAACAGGTGGGCGAGAGAAGCCATTCTTATCCAGCGATAAAGTTGAAACAACATCTCTGATATTGTCTTGTTCTTTATGTTTCCAGTTGAATCCCAGGTTGTATTTATAATGTAATAATATTCGGACTCTTTATTGCCTTTGTGGGATTTATTTAAGATATGAAGAAAACATGAAAATATACTGTATGTTAATAGTCTGCCTGCCTGCCTGTCTGGTACGGGATGTAGGAGTAGGGTTGCAACATTCCTGGAACTTTCAATAAATTCCCTTGTTTTCCAGAGGATTACGGATTTCCTGCGTATTTGTATTTATTATGGATCCCCATTAGTTCCTGTCAAGGCTGCAGCTACTCTTCCTGGGGTCCAGCAAAATTAAGACAGTTCATACAATTTTAAAAACATTACAATACATTCACAGATTTCACAACACACTATGTGCCCTCAGGCCCCTACTCCACCACTACCACAGATCTACAGTACAAAATCCATGTGTACGTGTGTGTATAGTGAGTATGTTATCGTGTGCGTGTATGCATGTGTCTGCGCCTATGTTGTGTTGCTTCACTGTCCCGCTGTTCCATAAGGTGTTTAATCTGTTTTTTTAAATATAATTTTACTACTTGCATCAGTTACTTTATGTGGAATAGAGTTCCATGTGGTCATGGCTCTATGTAGTACTGTGCGCCTCCCATAGTCTGTTCTGCACTTGGCGACTGTGAAGAGACCTCTGGTGGCGTGTCTTGTGGGGTATGCATGGGTGACCGAGCTGTGCGCCAGCAGCTCAAACAGACAGCTCGGTGCATTCTACATGTCAACACCTCTCATAAACACAAGCAGTGATGAAGTCAATCTCTCCTCCACTTTGAGCCAGGAGAAATGTACATGCATTTTATTAATATTAGCTCTCTGTGTACATCCAAGGGCCAGCCGTGCTGCCCTGTTCTGAGCCAATTGCAATTTTCCTAAGTCCTTTTTTGTGGCACCTGACCACACGACTGAACAGTAGTCCAGGTGTGACAAGACTAGGGCCTGAAGAGGACCTGCCTTGTTAGTGCTGTTAAGAAGGCAGAATAACGCTTTATTATGAACATACTTCTCCCCATCTTAGCTACTGTTGTATCAATATGTTTTGACCATGACAGTTTACAATCCAGGGTTACTCCAAGCAGGTTAGTCACCTCAACTTGCTCAATTTCCACATTATTTATTACAATATTTAGTTGAGGTTTAGGGTTTAGTGAATGATTTGTCCCAAATACAATGCTTTTAGTTTTAGAAATATTTAGGACTAACATATTCCTTGCCACCCACTTGTCTGAAACTAACTGCAACTCTTTGTTAAGTGTTGCAGTCATTTCAGTCGCTGTAGTAGCTGACATGTATAGTGTTGAGTCATCCTCATACATAGACACTCTGGCTTTACTCAAAGCCAGTGACATGTCATTAGTAAAGATTGAAAAAGTAATGGGCCTAGACAGCTGCCCTGGGGAATTCCTGATTCTACCTGGATTATGTCGAAAAGGCTTCCATTAAAGAACACCCTCTGTGTTCTGTTAGACAGGTAACTCTTTATCCACAATATAGCAGGTGGAGTAAAGCCATAACACATACGTTTTTCCAGCAGCATACTATGATCGATAATGTCAAAAGTTGCACCGAAGTCTAACAAAACAGCCCCCACAATCTTTTTATCATCAATTTCTCTTAGCCAACCATCAGTCATTTGTGTAAGTGCTGTGCTTGTTGAATGTCCTTCTCTATGAGCATGCTGAAAGTTTGATGTCAATTTGTTTACTGTAAAATAGCATTGTATCTGGTCAAACACCATTTTTTCCAATAGTTTACTAAGGGTTGGTAACAGGCTGATTGGTCGGCTATTTGAGCCAGTAAAGGAGGCTTTACTATTCTTAGGTAGCGGAATGACTTTTGCTTCCCTCCAACCCTGGGGGCACACACATTCTAGTAGGCTTAAATTGAAAATATGGCAAATAGGAGTGGCAATATCGTCCGCTATTATCCTCAGTAATTTTCCATCCAAGTTGTCAGACCCCTGTGGCTTGTCATTGTTGATAGACAACAATAATTTTTTCACCTCTTCCACACTAACTTTACGGAATAAAAAATTACAATGCTGGGTAGTGAGCTTGTGACCCCTTGTAGAATAAAAAAGTAATTTCCAGGGTAGGTCTGCCTGAGTATAAGTAAGTGTTAGACTTGTCCTGTGAACACTACGAGCGACAAGAAACCTCAAGAGAGACAAACCACAGAAAACTCTAAAGAAAAAATTAAGAAAACATGGATTTGTTAAGTACTGACACGCCCGTGATGACATTAACATCGGAAGTAGGACCCAGGCTATATCATAAAGGGATGAGTAGACATCATCAATATATGATGCTCCAAAAAATACTTTTCTACATTTCTATAGAACCAAAATACCTCCCGTAACTGTACTGAAAGATCAAGTGTTGATGTCTAATGGACAACTATGGGGGTATATGTTTGATTACCCTATCTATAGAGTGAAACCATATACCTTAGCCCAAGGAGAAGAATATACAGACCAAACCTTAGGAGTGGACTACAGGATTGAAGACTGGCATGTGTTTCGCAAGGTGGTGTGTCCTGAACTGAGAGTTACCTCAAAGGGTTATAGCTTGTACACGGGGTACGAGGCCCGGTGAGAAGGTGCCCCTGACTCCTCAGGAAGAATATTTCATAGGGTGAAAATACAAAGAAAGAATGGACTTCCTTGTGGAGGCGTGGAGCTCTATATCAGCAATGAGAAAAATCCGTTAACGGGAACCTCCGTGATGGGGGGCTGAAAGGGGATTTTAGGTTACGTATGCTTATTCCTTTTATAGGCTGGGATATAATGGAATTGAAATTGTTCGAGTTAGTGGATGCTCTCTTTGTACAGAGCCAACGCAGGCAGAGTATTGTTAAACTAAGGAAGTGTATTATACCTATGGTCCATGGATACTAAGGATATTGGGTGAAACGAGGCCCCAGAAGGGTCAACCCCTGAAAAGAAACGGAGTGTGCTGGTGGTACGTTAACCCTGCCCCGAGCCCAAAGGAAGGGTTCAACAATAAAAGGGGTTACCATAGTTACCCCTATGGTTCTTCATTTCATCATATACCATGGATATTCATATTACATCTGACAGAGTGGGTACCAACCCCTATGGACGAGGATCTGCATCACAGCCCTCCTTTCTACTCACCCCATTCATGACATCTGACCCCTACACATATACACAGCATAAGGATGTGTTTGATGGGATGGTCAGTACTATTTTTGTGGATACCATCAATGCCTCTGTGGCCACACTTTTAGATGTGGTGATTGGAGAGTATACAAGAGAAAAATGCCACGGTTGTAAGATCAATCATCCCAGCCAGCGACGACATCCTTGTTTACATGACCCACCCAAGTACTTCTTCTTCAACCACTTTGATGAACTGGTGAAAAGACTGTGGTCCGATCGTTTTGTAACATCGATGGTCAGAGCCCTGGAGTCTGTGGGTCTTGTGCCATCTATTCCTAGGGTTTATGGTGTAACAGAGGCTTTTCTACATGAACTGAAGTTGTCGATCTTCATCCATGAGAAACTCAAAGAAATCAAACATTCACTAGTGGACAACAACAAAGACAAGGAAGCTTTGGTGGCAGATGTGGTGACTTTCTGGCTCAATAAACCCCAAGAAAACTAATACCTTTTATTATTATAATTATATATATTATTTTTTTATTACATATAAAGTAATGGGGAACTATTTATATAACATGTTAGAGAGAATAACAAAAAAAATTTTTTTCTGAGAATTTACAACTCTTATGAAATAAATTGACAAACCTGTGCGCCTGCACATTGACTCTGTACCGGCACCCCCCGTTATATAGCCTCGCTACTGTTATTTTATTTTACTGCTGCTCTTTAATTATTTTAATTTTTTACTTATTGAGAGGTTTATGATGGTCATGAATCTCTAGTTTGTTATTGAGAGGTTTATGATGGTGATGAATCTCTAGTTTGTTATTGAGAGGTTTATAATGGTGATGAATCTCTAGTTTGTTATTGAGAGGTTTATAATGGTGACGAATCTCTAGCTTGTTATTGAGAGGTTTATAATGGTCATGAATCTCTAGTTTGTTATTGAGAGGCTTATAATGGTGATGAATCTCTAGTTTGTTATTGAGAGGTTATAATGGTGATGAATCTCTAGTTTGTTATTGAGAGGTTTATAATGGTGATGAATCTCTAGTTTGTTATTGAGAGGTTTATAATGGTGATTAATCTGTAGTTTGTTATCGAGAGGTTTATAATGATGGTGAATGTCAGTGAACTTGTAGAGGTGACATCTGTTGGTGAGGCTGAAAATAGATGGTGTTTTACTATCTGATAAAAGGTATATTCATTATAATCATATGATATAATGACATCATAGTTCAATAACAATAACGCTGTAAGAAAACTAAAAACATGTAACAGTACTACGGGTCTGACTTCATTTGATTGGATTTGAGCTCTGAATGTTTGTTACCTGGCAACCAGACAAGTCTGTTCCATACAAGTTCATCACCTTCCTTTTCTTTCAGAAAAAACAACTGAAATGTGGGGTAGTAGTTGCTTTCATAGGAAGTGACAATGAAATAAAAAATTACATTGTAATAAAAAATGTATTACTCAAATATTGTATTCGATGTGCATCTGTGGAATTAGTGGAGAAGGCGTATTCTTGCTTCGGGGGAAGTTTACACTGAGAAGTTGTTAAAAGGTCTCACATACCATCCCTTTCAATCACCGCACCTTGAAAGGACCAACAATAGACAGGTTCATTGTGCTTCAAAATACCCTCTTTTTAAAAATAATTGCAGAGAATGTGATTAAAAAAACGACTTAAAGCTTGAGAATAATGCAATAAGATCAAAAAGGTCAACAGATGGAATTCAGTCACACTTGCTTCTCTCCATAATGGTTTGATTAAATGTTTTAGCCGTTATGCCAGTATTACATTTCCCATTGTGTGTTTGATTGAATTCCAGCCAGATAGAATAAGGTTTCTGGGGTTGTAGGGCTCCAGCTCACCTCTTTTCTCACAACATTACTGGGAAGCAACAACACATTCAGGATGGACCTCTCTTCAGGGACAAACAGTTGGTGGAATAACAACACAAGCCCCTGGATAGGGGAGATGGGAGCATCATCATCCGTGACATCACCATAAGCAGAGAATCCAGTGATGTTTATTATGATGTGTGTTTCTGTTATCTCATGAGGAGGAAGAAATTCAATGATGTCATCAGTCACATGGGCTACAGACAGGAAGTCACATCCACCACCTGGGAAAGAAAGAGAACATTTAGATCTTTCTCAGATATACTACAATATAAATGACAACCAAGACAATGTAGCATATTAGCAGAGTAATCTTCTTTAGAGCAGTCTTGAAAGTGAAATTCCTCTTTTATTCCTGAAAGTTACTTGAAATGAATACTTACCAGAATGAATCTGACAGTGTGGGAGGTGTAGTTGGCAGACAGACTTCTGAGGGCAGTCGATGTTGAACAGGGGTCCTGCAGGCCTCTTGCCTCTCTGGGCTAGAAGCCTCCTGTTCCAGGGGACTGTCCTATAGAGCACCTCTCCCTCCATCCTAAACACCAGGCCTGTTATACTGCACTGGAACAGACCTGAACGGAGGCACTGGAACCTAGAACAAACAATGGTGAATAGTATGTTCCTACTGTATCTACAAATGAAGAATGAGAACAAGGAAAAGAACATCAAATTACCGGTATGTTTCCTTGCTGTGATGATGTCAGGAGCAAATTCATTGCAAAGCTCCTGAAATGTCAAAACAACAGATATTCAACCAACAGTATCCATCCATCCATCCATCTATTGGTAAGTATATATATATAGCTTATATTATTACACTGTAATAATACTTGAATTTTATCAGGGATGGAGGAGTGAGAAATGGAGAGGTCACACACGTGAAGGTAAGACATGGAGTGAGACATGGAGAGGTGAGATGTGGAGAGGAGAGATGTGGAGAGGAGAGACGTGGAGAGGAGAGACGTGGAGAGTTGACTCACGTGGAGGTGAGACATGGAGAGGAGAGACGAGGAGGTGAGACATGGAGAGGTGTCCTGATGGTGAGACATGGAGAGGTGTCCTGATGGTGAGACATGGAGAGGTGTCCTGATGGTGAGATGATCCATGGATTCCTCAACAGGCTGTAATGATGAGGACGGTGAAGGCATCAGGAGGGAGCTTGGCCTTTCACTCTGGACACCTCTGTAGACTACAGAAGACCACACACTCACACAGACAGACAGACAGACAGACAGACAGACAATGAGTCTGCAGGTATCTTTCTTCATTGCTTTACCTCATGCCTAAAGTATCCCACACAAGCCTCTTCTGTATCACTTACTTGTACACACATATTCACGACTTTTATTGTGATGTTAGGTGAAATGATGAAGAAACACAACTGCAGATCCACATTTTGGGAAAGTCTGTACAACAATACTTTTCCTGTGGATATTTTTTCCGGACAACTAGCAGAGTTGAAATGAGTGTTTATACTATGAAAAATTGGGTATACCCAAACGCGCTTCAGCTCAGCTTAAACTAAAAAGGAAATCAGGAGCTCGACTGAGGGACTTGAAATCCCCAAAAAACATTTCAAAACAAGCACCCTGTTTGTTTGTTAAATAATACATCTATCAGATCTACCCGGCAACAGAGTGCTCCTTTTTTATTTATTCTCCTGGATAGTCACCAGTTGAAGTATCCTGAGGTAAGGAATGGTAGTCACCAGTTGAAGTATCCTGAGGTAAGGAATGGTAGTCACCAGTTGAAGTATCCTGAGGTTGTCTTTGGGAAATAGATGGGGGAAAAAAGTATTTAGTCAGCCACCAATTGTGCATGTTCTCCCACTTAAAAAGATGAGAGAGGCCTGTCATTTTCATCATAGGTACACGTCAACTATGACAGACAAAATGAGATTTTTTTCCTCCAGAAAATCACATTGTAGGATTTTTAATGAATTTATTTGCAAATTATGGTGGAAAATAAGTATTTGGTCAATAACAAAAGTTTCTCAATATTTTGTTATATACCCTTTGTTGGCAATGACACAGGTCAAACGTTTTCTGTAAGTCTTCACAAGGTTTTCACACACTGTTGCTGGTATTTTGGCCCATTCCTCCATGCAGATCTCCTCTAGAGCAGTGATGTTTTGGGGCTGTCGCTGGGCAACACAGACTTTCAACTCCCTCCAAAGATTTTCTATGGAGGGAGTTGTGTTTGGGATCATTGTCATGCTGAAAGACCCAGCAACGTTTCATCTTCAATGCCCTTGCTGATGGAAGGAGGTTTTCACTCAAAATCTCATGATACATGGCCCCATTCATTCTTTCCTTTACACGGATCAGTCGTCCTGGTCCCTTTGCAGAAAAACAGCCCCAAAGCATGATGTTTCCACCCCCATGCTTCACAGTAGGTATGGTGTTCTTTGGATGCAACTCAGCATTCTTTGTCCTCCAAACACGACGAGTTGAGTTTTTACCAAAAAGTTCTATTTTGGTTTCATCTGACCATATGACATTCTCCCAATCCTCTTCTGGATCATCCAAATGCACTCTAGCAAACTTCAGACGGGCCTGGACATGTACTGGCTTAAGCAGGGGGACACGTCTGGCACTGCAGGATTTGAGTCCCTGGCGGCGTAGTGTGTTACTGATGGTAGGCTTTGTTACTTTGGTCCCAGCTCTCTGCAAGTCATTCACTAGGTCCCCCCGTGTGGTTCTGGGATTTTTGCTCACCGTTCTTGTGATCATTTTGACCCCACGGGGTGAGATCTTGCATGGAGCCCCAGATCGAGGGAGATTATCAGTGGTCTTGTATGTCTTCCATTTCCTAATAATTGCTCCCACAGTTGATTTCTTCAAACCAAGCTGCTTACCTATTGCAGATTCAGTCTTCCCAGCCTGGTGCAGGTCTACAATTTTGTTTCTGGTGTCCTTTGACAGCTCTTTGGTCTTGGCCATAGTGGAGTTTGGAGTGTGACTGTTTGAGGTTGTGGACAGGTGTCTTTTATACTGATAACAAGTTCAAACAGGTGCCATTAATACAGGTAACGAGTGGAGGACAGAGGAGCCTCTTAAAGAAGTTACAGGTCTGTGAGAGCCAGAAATCTTGCTTGTTTGTAGGTGACCAAATACTTATTTTCCACCATAATTTGCAAATAAATTCATTAAAAATCCTACAATGTGATTTTCTGGAGAAAAAAAATCAATTTGTCTGTCATAGTTAACGTGTACCTATGATGAAAATTACAGGCCTCTCTCATCTTTTTAAGTGGGAGAACTTGCACAATTGGTGGCTGACTAAATACTTTTTTCCCTACTGTATGAGTGCTGCCAGCATTGCTGCAGAGGTTGAAGGGGTGGGGGGGTCAGCCTGTCAGTGCTCAGACCATATGCCGCACACTTCATTAAATTGGTCTGCATGGCTGTCATCCCAGAAGGAAGCCTCTTCTAAAGATGATGCACAAGAAAGCCCGCAAACAGTTTGCTGAAGACAAGCAGACTAAGGACATGGATTACTGGAACCATGTCCTGTGGTCTGATGAGACCAAGATAAACTTATTTGGTTCAGATGGTGTCAAGCGTGTGTGGCGGCAACCAGGTGAGGAGTACAAAGACAAGTGTGTCTTGCCTACAGTCAAGCATGGTGGTGGGAGTGTCATGGTCTGCATGAGTGCTGCCGGCACTGGGGAGCTACAGTTCATTGAGGGAACCATGAATGCCAACATGTACTGTGACATACTGAAGCAGAGCATGATACCCTCCCTTCAGAGACTGGGCCGCAGGGCAGTATTCCAACATGATAACGACCCCAAACACACCTCCAAGACGACCACTGCATTGCTAAAGAAGCTGAGGGTAAAGGTGATGGACTGGCCAAGCATGTCTCCAGACCTAAACCCTATTGAGCATCTGTGGGGCATCCTCAAACGGAAGGTGGAGGAGTGCAAGGTCTCTAACATCCACCAGCTCCGTGATGTCGTCATGGAGGAGTGGAAGAGGACACCAGTGGCAACCTGTGAAGCTCTGGTGAACTCCATGCCCAAGAGGGTTAAGGCAGTGCTGGAAAATGATGGTGGCCACACAAAATATTGACACTTTGGGCCCAATTTGGACATTTTTACTTAGGGTTGTACTCACTTTTGTTGCCAGCAGTTTAGACATTAATGGCTGTGTGTTGTGTTATTTTGAGGGGACAGCAAATTTACACTGTTATACAAGCTGTACACTCACTACTTTACATTGTAGCACAGTGTCATTTCTTCAGTGTTGTCACATGAAAAGATATACTCAAATATTTACAAAAATTTGAGGGGTGTACTCACTTTTGTGAGATACTGTATATATATATATATTCAATCTCACCAGTGACTACATTGTTTTTCATACTCAATTTCCACTCACATTTCAGAGGTGGTGGTGGGGTGCTTGGCAGACAGCTTGTCTGTCTCTGCCCCTGTTAGCTTCCGTTTCCTCTCAGAAGCAGCACACACCCACATTTGGCAATGCTTATAAGCCTGTAATAAAACGTTATGGATGAGTTATGAATGAGTCAAGTGTTAGCAGCTATAGCCATTACAACGTTATGAATTCATAGCAAGATTATAACGTAGGCATGTTATGTAGGCCTATAAACATCATGTTGTTGCATTATTTCATCATGTAAATTATTATAAAGAAATCCCATTACTTTGATAGAGTCATCAACCTCCTACCTCCCTTTGTTGAAATATGAAACCTAACTAGCGATAATGTAGCCTACTTTACTGTTAAACAACACAACAAACTTTTCCAGGGACATTTTTATGGCCCTGTGTTTTGATTAATCATGTCACATGACCTGGGTTTTTACTTTTATTTTAAGCTTTTTTCATCAAACTGTCCCCTTTTCTTTTGATGCCAGACGGTCCAGCGCCATCCTCAGACAATTGTTTTCATTTTCGGTCTAATTCTCATTTCTGGGAAAAGGTTAAAATAAAATGGTTAAAATCCAGGTCATGTGACATGATTACCCAAACCACAGCGGGCCCTATAATTGATCTACGAAGTAACAGCATACTCAGTTTTCCTTCAAAATGTTTTTTTACCATCGATGGGTGGATTTTTCGACACCAGGAATCCAGGCGCAGCCAGCCGATTGGAACATAATCAAGCCTGGTAGTACAGCGCTTCAGTTTTCAGCAGCCCAGCCTATCCCATTGCGCATGCTCCCTAGTTCTCTGGTAGTACAGCGCTTCAGTTTTCAGCAGCCCAGCCTATCCCATTGCGCATGCTCCCTAGTTCTCTGGTAGTGCGTCGCCCTCTTGTGGACAAACTGACACCAACCCCAAATAGAAGTGAACGTCTAGAGCAGTGTTTCCCAAACCCGGTCCTGGGGATCCCAAAGGGTGCACGTTTTGGTTTTTGCCCTAGCACTGCACAGCTGATTCAAATAATCAACTCATCATTAAGCTTTGATTATTTTAATCAGCTGTGTAGTGTTAGGGAAAAAAAACAAAACGTGCATCCTTTGGGATACCCAGGACCCAGTTGTGGAAACACTTCTCTAGAGAAGTGAGTGTTTCCTAATCCAGGTCCAGTCCTCCTGGGGAACCAAAGGGGTGCACATTTTTGTTTTTGCCCTGGCACATTAACAAACCCGATTCAAATAATCAAAGGCTTAATGTTGAGTTGAATCAGCTGTGTAGTGCTAGGGCAAAAACAGAAATGTGTACCTTTTGGGTCCCCAAGGATTAAGAAACACTGCTCTAGAGATCATGGTCTGACATTCTAGCAATACATTCGATAAAACATCTGATATTATCTTGTTCTTTTTATTTCCAGTTAAATCACAGGTTATATTTGTAATCATACAATATTCGGACTCCTTTATCGGTTTTGTAGGATGTATTTAAATATATACTGTATGTTATGAGTTTAAATTAATAAACACAGTAAAAAGTGACTAAATCTAACCTACAATCTAGTATAATCATAATGGGACCTATCTGAATATATCCTAGAATCATAATTTAACCTATCTGAATATATCCTAGAATCCAGTAAAATCATAAGTAACCTATCAGAATATATACTAGAATCATAATGTAACCTGTCAGAATATATCCTAGAATCCAGTAGAATCATAATGTAACCTACCAGAATACATCCTAGTGTCTACAGAAGAAAGTATACCCTACCATACAAAGTATATAATTGTGTACTTATAGAATGACTGGGGCAAGGCAAGGGTAGCCTATAGAGTCAATTGGCTTCAGTGATGGGCTAGCTAGTCCATCTTTAACACAGTCTGTGTAAATGCTTTTTTTTGTGCAGAATGGCCATTATTTGGCTAATAATGGGGGCCTCAATGGGAAACAATGGACTGGTGTGGAAGCCTCAAGGACAAAAATGGGCTTGTGTGCAGGGTTGGGGTCAATTCCAGTCAATTTGGAAATTAAACACAATTCCAATTCCACAATTCCCCTCATCGAAAAACATTGAAGAGAATTGGAGTTGGAATTTCAGTGTACTGAATTGACTGGAATTTAAATGAAGTAAATACATACTTCAATTCCAACCACAAAACAACTTGCCGAGCTAACAGCTAAATGTTTGTTTTTTACTTTCTATTCTCCAGGCTCCACATGTTGTCATGGAAAATATTCATGTTATATCCAACAACCAATGAGCAACTCTGCCGTAAATCCAGAGCATTTGGAACATTGAGATTGCTGACAGCATAGAAATAAGAATGAATGGAACGAGCTTGGAAGCTCTAACCCTGGAAATTGACTGGTAAACTCATGGGTACACTCGCATATAATGTCTGCCTTCTATTGTGATGCAATCATTTCCATGGTATTTTGGAATGTTCTATCAACTGATGCTGGATTGCCATGGTAATGTAGAATGTTCAGTCAAATGATGCTAACCGATGTGGCTCATCCAATGGAATGTATTTTTTGTAATGTCAGTTTAGTTCACTCAACAAACCACAGCACAGATTAAAGGGTACACTTCCTGCTTTTACTTCCTGGCATGGGTACGCTGCCAGTGCACCCATTATGTCATCATTGACTTGAATGGAGACACCCTTTTTATTCATTCTTATTTCTATGGCTGAAAGGCCAGCCTCTTTGGCAATGACAAGGACTGGCAAAGAGTGGAATGTTAGCTAAAGAGGCTGGTAGCCAGACTACAGATAAAGGGCTTCATTGCAGAAACCATTAAGTATCCCTTTCAGTGTTTCATTTAATTTAAAAATACCTATTTTGTTGAAGTGTTTCATTTCATTATGAAAGTAATGATGAACTTGAGGTAAATGAGGTCCTCCCATACACTTAGATAGAGTTAATGTATCTGTCCCATTATGGCGTCTCTGAGTATGGTCAGCCCCATTATGGCGTCTCCGAGTATGGTCAGTCCCATTATGGCGTCTCGGAGTATGGTCAGCCCCATTATGGCGTCTCCGAGTATGGTCAGCCCCATTATGGCGTCTCCGAGTATGGTCAGCCCCATTATGGCGTCTCCGAGTATGGTCAGCCCCATTATGGCGTCTCCGAGTATGGTCAGCCCCATTATGGCGTCTCCGAGTATGGTCAGCCCCATTATGGCGTCTCCGAGTATGGTCAGCCCCATTATGGCGTCTCCGAGTATGGTCAGCCCCATTATGGTGTCTCCGAGTATGGTCAGCCCCATTATGGCGTCTCCGAGTATGGTCAGCCCCATTATGGCGTCTCCGAGTATGGTCAGCCCCATTATGGCGTCTCCGAGTATGGTCAGCCCCATTATGGCGTCTCCGAGTATGGTCAGCCCCATTATGGCGTCTCCGAGTATGGTCAGCCCCATTGAGGCTATCTCCATTTTGAAGTAGTACATTTCCCTCTTCTACGTGTTGGCAAACAAACTGAAATGGTGCATACTGCCACCTGGAGAGTGTTGTTTGAAAAAAGGTATAACGTGTGGTGATTTACTGGCACCTGCAGTTTTGGAATGTTTGCTCTCAACTTTAATGAATTGGCTGATCCCTCCTGATGACCCTAATGGAATCATGTGATCTTTCTTAGCCCATAGGAAGTCCCACCAAGTTGACTACTTAAAAATGGTGGAAGTCCTCAATGGCGCTGCCCATGCTAAAACGGGCGTCTGGGCTCTAGAGTCCTCCATCTCTCTCTATGGCTCCTCCTGACCTCTGACACACAGTTATGTCTCATTATACTTGTGAGGGACTTTTTGGGGACCAACAATCGATTCCAATTTAAAATCCTATTTTTCCTATATGTCTCATTATACTTGTGAGGGACTTTTTGGGGACCAACAATCGATTCCAATTTAAAATCCAATTTTTCCTATATGTCTCATTATACTGGTGAGGGACTTTTTGGGGACCAACAATTGATTCCAATTTATAATCCAAGTTTTCCTAACCCTAAACAATAACCCCTAACCCTTATTCTAACCCTAACCGTAAATCTAAACCCCTAAACAATAACCCCTAACCCTTATTCTAACCCTAACCGTAAATCTAAACCCCTAAACAATAACCCCTAACCCTTATTCTGACCCTAACCGTAAATCTAAACCCCTAAACAATAACCCCTAACCCTTATTCTAACCGTAAATCTAAACCCCTAAACAATAACCCCTAACCCTTATTCTGACCCTAACCGTAAATCTAAAATAACCTTTTTACAAGTGAGGATCGACAAAAAGTCCTCACTTCTCTGAATGTTAGTTGGTTTACTATTTGTGAGGACTTCTGGTACTCACACGTATAGTAAAACATGTCCAAACACACACTAATATATATACAGTGGGGAGAACAAGTATTTGATACACTGCCTATTTTGCATGTTTTCCTACTTACAAAGCATGTAGAGGTCTGTAATTTTTATCATAGGTACACTTCAATTGTGAGAGACGGAATCAAAAACAAAAATCCAGAAAATCACATTGTATGATTTTTAAGTAATTAATTTGCATTTTATTGCATGACATAAGTATTTGATCACCTACCAACCAGTAAGAATTCCGGCTCTCACAGACCTGTTAGTTTTTCTATGGTCAATGACCTGAAGAGAGCTGGGACCACAGAAAACCATTAGTAACACACTACGCCGTCATGGATTAAAATCCTGCAGCGCACGCAAGGTCCCCCTGCTCAAGCCAGCGCATGTCCAGGCCCGTCTGAAGTTTGCCAATGACCATCTGGATGATCCAGAGGAGGAATGGGAGAAGGTCATGTGGTCTGATGAGACAAAAATATAGCTTTTTGGTCTAAACTCCACTCGCCGTGTTTGGAGGAAGAAGAAGGATGAGTAAAACCCCAAGAACCCCATCCCAACCGTGAAGCATGGAGGTGGAAACATCATTCTTTGGGGATGCTTTTCTGCAAAGGGGACAGGACGACTGCACCGTATTGAGGGGAGGATGGATGGGGCCATGTATCGCGAGATCTTGGCCAACAACCTCCTTCCCTCAGTAAGAGCATTGAAGATGGGTCGTGGCTGGGTCTTCCAGCATGACAACGGCCCGAAACACACAGCCAGGGCAACTAAGGAGTGGCTCCGTAAGAAGCATCTCAAGGTCCTGGAGTGGCCTAGCCAGTCTCCAGACCAGAACCCAATAGAAAATCTTTGGAGGGAGCTGAAAGTCCGTATTGCCCAGCGACAGCCCCGAAACCTGAAGGATCTGGAGAAGGTCTGTATGGAGGAGTGGGCCAAAATCCCTGCTGCAGTGTGTGCAAACCTGGTCAAGACCTACAGGAAACGTATGATCTCTGTAATTGCAAACAAAGGTTTCTGTACCAAATATTAAAGTTCTGCTTTTCTGATGTATCAAATACTTATGTCATGCAATAAAATGCAAATTAATTACTTAATAATCATACAATGTGATTTTCTGGATTTTTGTTTTAGATTCCTTCTCTCACGGTTGAAGTGTACCTATGATCAAAATTACAGACCTCTACATGCTTTGTAAGTAGGAAAACCTGCAAAATCGGCAGTGTATCAAATACTTGTTCTCCCCACTGTGTATATATATATAATAAATGTACCATTAAAAGTGTTATGTCATACATAAACAGCATTGTTCAATGTTCATTAAAATCTAACAACGCGTAGACCTGAGGGGTATACTACAAAGCAGTATCAATGAGTTAGTCAGCCAGTTTACCTAGATATTCTGATACAACCTTTTATTTGTTTTGAAAGAACCTTGAAATTGGCATGGTTTAACTGACTCAACCAAAAACACATATCTAATTTTGAATTTCTTAATTAAGTCAGAAAATCAATAGTTATTTCTGGTTGTCTATCAAAAGTTTTTACATATGGGTGGTCCTCTGTAGCTCAATTGGTAGAGCACGGCGCTTGTAACGCCAGGGTAGTGGGTTCGATCCCCGGGACCACCCATACGTAAAAATGTATGCACACATGACTGTAAGTCGCTTTGGATAAAAGCGTCTGCTAAATGGCATATTATTATTATATTATAAAAGTTAGCTGGCTAATTCATTGATCCTGCTTCGTAGTATACCCCTCTGAATACTCACAAGCAGATCCTTACTATAAACTATACAAGTGAATTAAATGACTGTGTTGGTTCTAGATTGCTGAGATTAGTAATATAATAATAATAATAATAATAATAATAATAATAAAATGCCATTTAGCAGACGCTTTTATCCAAAGCAACTTACAGTCATGCATGCACACATTTACGTATGGGGTGGTCCCAGGAATTGAACCAACAATCCTAGTAGTAGTATTAATATTATTAAAATAGTAGTAGTAGTATTAATATTAGTAGTAGTAGTAGTATTAATATTAGTAGTAGTATAACACTACAGTTGCTGCTCTTTTCAAAGCATACAGAGACTTTTTCCTTATGTGTGTGTGTCCAGTGTGTATTAGTCCGGTGTGTGTGTCCAGTGTGTATTAGTCCGGTGTGTGTGTCCAGTGTGTATTAGTCCGGTGTGTGTGTCCAGTGTGTCTTCTGGTGTTTTCTGAGTCTCCAGATGTGCAGAAAGCGTTTGCCACAGACCAGACACTGGAAGGGCCTCTCTCCTGTGTGAATGAGCTGATGCTCTTTTAAACTAGAAGATGTGGAGAGACTGGCCCCGCAGTCGGCACAGTGGTGAAGTTTCTCCCCCGTGTGAGTCCGATGGTGTGCCCTCATGTTACCCCTCTGTGAGAAACCCTTCCCGCACACGGGGCAGTGGAATGGTTTCTCTCCTGTGTGAATCCGCTGGTGGGATTTCAACTGCTGCGAGTCGATGAAGCTTTTCCCACAATCCGTGCAGAGGTGAGGTCTCTCTCCAGTGTGGATGAGAAGGTGCCTCTTGAGAGTCTCTGACCGGGAATAGGTCTTCCCGCAGTCGGGGCAGCAGTGCGGTTTCTCTCCCGTGTGCGCGCGTTGGTGCCGTCGAAGCTCGGACGGTTTGGGGAAGCAGATCCCGCAGTCAGCGCAACGGTGGGGTCTCTCCAACTTCCCTTGGTGCGCCAGCTCGTGGACTTTCCGGTGACGGTCGTCTGCAAAGCTCTTCCCGCACTGGGAGCAGGGGAACGGTTTCTCTCCGGTGTGTCCTCGCTCGTGCCGAACCAGGCCGGATAACTTCTTGAAGGTCTTGCCACATTTAGGACACGGGTGGTCCATCCTCTTTCTCCTCTGGTGTACGGGCTGGTGCCTTAGATTAGAACACATTATTGTCCATTACGTTTACACAATTTATTATCAATACATGGAAAGTTAGATTAGATTAGAAAACGTTAATTGTCCATTAAGTTTTACAGAACATAAATGTGTCTTTGGTGCTCTGGCTTACCTTCTGAGGCGCGATAGCTTCTCAAACGTCTTGCCACATTGTGGACACTGGTGAGTCAGCTTCTCGGTGCTCTTGTGTGTTGCCCTGTGTTTCTTCAGGTCTGAGAGGCTACGAAAAGACTGGTGGCAGTCAGGGCACGGGTGCTTGCTCTTCCTCAAGTGTGACGGCTCGTGCCTCTTCAGACGCGACAGCCTCTCAAAGGTTTTGCCACAGTCGGGGCACTGGTGAAGTTTCTTTACTGTGTTCTTGTTCTTATTCGTTGGTGGTTTGAGTTCTCCCACCTTCACTACCACAGTGGGACTTGGTGTGTAGTCTGAGTCTGAACCTAGAGAGACAATGGAATAGATTTAGCCTGGTTAAACTATTGTTTAGTTCAGAGCTCAGTCTGGTTTAACCAGGCTAGAATAGTTTAGACCAAACGAAAAATGTGTATGTGTTTATGTGTATGAGAGAGAGAGAGAGAGAGACACAGATAGTCATTGGGCAGGCGGTCATACAATGTCCGGCATATGACACAATGTAAATGACATAATTTTAAAGGCCTAATGCAGCCGTTTTTGACTCAATATCAAATAATTTCTCTGTAACAATTAAGTACCTTACTGTAATAGTTTTCCATTATAGTTGTCAAAAAGAATAGTTTTAAGCAAAAACATTTTTTTCAAGCAAGAATTTTGCTAGGTCTGTCTTGGAGTGGTCTGAGTGAGGGACCTAATGGGAGGGACCTAATGGGAGGGACCTAATGGGAGGGACCTAATGGGAGGGACCTAATGGGAGGGAAATGTTATTGGCAGAGAGGTTTGGGACTCTTTGTTATTCAGGAAATAACACTGATCATATATTTTTTGTTTAAAAAATATGACACAAAACAAAGGAAAACTGAATTTTGACCGCACTGGGCCTTTAACACAATGCTACCGACATTACTATGCCACTAGTACTGTCCTCCCCAAACCCCAGACCCCAACCTCGGTCAACCATGTCATCCTCCTCCTCCTCCTCCTCTTCCTCCTCCTCTTTGACAATCACATTGAATGTTGGTTCTCTTGCCTCACTGAGGCCTGGAAGGTCATCTGGTTCCAACTCAGACTTGTCAACAGCACCTGGGGATGGAATAGAATTAGGGCTCCAAGATTCCAGTACATTTCAAAATCCCCTTAAAAAAAACTAAATCCCGGTTGGAAGAATCTCGGAATCAGGAAATCCTCCAATCAAGATTTCTGAAAAATCTGGGAATTTTTGGAGAGTTATGGGAATTGTGCCTAACCGTTCTTATTGTCAACACTAGCTAGGTTTGTTACTATAGGGCAATTTCACTGTAAAGGAATTGCGCTGAGACTCCCATTTCTCAGTTTAAAATGTATGCCTAACAAACACCATTGATTTCAAAGTTTAACAAACCATACCACTCTCTTTTAACAATTTACACTGAACATTTTACTAAAACACATTTACTAGAAGAACTGTGCAGATCCAAAGTTTGGCAACAGAATTTCGGTAAAATCTCCCTCTGTTATTTATGTAACCAAGTTTTCCAAAAACGAAATACCTGCCACGAATTAAGATTCAAAGATGTCTGCAGAAAGACATGACACCTTGACTTTATTTTTTATTTTTGGGCTGTTATTGAACTACAGTAAGTGCAGTGGATTTACACCCGGTAACAGAACTGCAGTAACGGAATTTAATTATTGGTCACTGATCTGTACTATACAGAAATGCATAATGATGGATATGAAAGTCATGCTCTTCATGGTGATGTATCCTGAACAGGAACACAAAGGTAGAAATATACAATATCATCCTTTACATATGCTGGTGTTATTCTAAACACTGGCTATTATTTGAAATGAGCTCCGCACCCAAAAAAGACCAAGTTTGGTTGGTCCAGACCAAATCTGAACCAATCATAGATGTCTATGTTTCACAAGTTTGAACATCAAAGTACAGCACAGCAGAGCTCAGTAGAGTTTCACAAGCCAATGCTAACTAGCGTTAGCGCAATGGCTGGAAGTCTACAGGAACAGTTAGCATGCTAGCTGTTCATGTTCGTCTGACACTGGGGAAGTAGATAAAGGGTTTCATTGCCAAAATCTCAAACTATCCCTTTACTATGGAGGAAATTAAAGTCATTGGAGCCAATTACAGTTGTTGTTTTATTTCCTTCACAATAACAAAATGTTCTCTACACCACTAAGATACCTTACTAGCTAATAGACTATGTTAGAGTTTCCACTTCCTGGAGACCATGCATTTGATGCATTTGATAGCACTCCACTGATTCCGCTCCAGTCATTTTACTGCAACACTGCATCCAAGTTTCTTGACATAAGCTTTTCAAAGAGCTGTCATTCAAGGCGAGCTCATGAATTTAAGCTCCCCCACCCACTCAGCCCACTCAGCCTGTCAAACTTCCTGGTAGTTTAGCCATGACAGTTCAGGCCCTTTAAACTTGCATAAGGCAAATCATTTCTCCACAACGAAATATAAGTGTTGATATTAGTTGGCAAGGGTCTTTACTTCAACATTATTGTGTTTTGATGTATTTCTGATGCAGTAAGACTTTTTCTGGTATATGTTCTCTAAGACCCATTTTCCATCTGTTTGACCCATAGAGTTAGATAGAGGACTCCCCTTTGTATCGGTGCCATTGTAGTGTCTGTGAGAGCATGGGAAGTGCCATTGATGCTATCTCCATTATAAAGTAGTGGTTAACTTTCTTCTTCTTTTGTGTTTGAAAAAAAAAGTGTCAAGCTAATATTGGTGATTTCCCACCACCTGCAGCGCTGCAGTCTTTTCATTTATTTATTGTGGCCACTAGATGGCGGCGATATAGCTTAAACCCATTTACTAACCATAGGCAAACCAATTTGAAGAAGAAGACAATGCTCTGTTCATTGGCTGATCGCTTGCAACCATAGAGAATGATAGAGGCCTCTAGTGGCCAGAAGGCTGTATTAGCATGGGCAGCGGCATTGACGGCTTCCACCATTTTAATGTAGTCAACTGGGTGGGACTTCCAACTTCATTGGCGGATCCCTCCTGGTGAAGCTGTTGGAGTCATGTCCAACCGGGTCATCAGGAGGGATCAGCCAATCGTGAAGAAGAAAATGGACTACTTCAAAATGGAGATTTCCTGAATGGTGCTGACAGACGCTATAAATGGCACAGATACAAAGATGAGTCCTCTATCCATCTCTATGCTCCCAACCCATAGGAATCCCCACCCAGTTGACTATTGTAAAATGGTAGAAGCCCTCAATGGCAACGTCCATGCTAAAACGGGTAATATACATTTAGAGTCCTCTATCTGTGGTTTGACCAGAAATCAAAGCTTTGCTTATTCCTAATATTAAGGATAGACAATGGTTGGGGAAAAGTATATATGCCTTAATTTCTCAAAAATATAGACTCAGCTTTCATTTGACGTTCTCCTATGACCTTTACATGTTGGTGCTCATGGGTCCTTTCACATGGAAATGCCCAATATTAAAAATGAGACATGCGGCCTACGGTGGTCTAGTGGTTTAAGCCGCTGGCTCCAGAACAAATATACCGTTGGTGGTGTTCCTGCATTGCATCAACCAATGGTTGCGTGCCACATCGTCGACTGCTCAGTCTGGCATCAGATGGCTATATCACATGATGTGGTTAGCTGGTATGTTAAACGCCCATCCAGTCGTTGTGAGATCTGGCATGTTGGTATGTTTTCAGGCAATAACACCACCACCGTATACTCCTATAGCATGTGTTCGGCTGCGGCCCACTGCTATTTCAGAATCTCTCTTTCACATTTACATTTTAGTCATTTAGCAGACGCTCTTATCCAGAGCGACTTACAGTTAGTGCATACATTTTATTTTTATTTATTTTTTATACTGGAATCGAACCCACAACCCTGGCGTTGCAAACGCCATTCTCTACCAACTGAGCTACATCCCTGCCGGCCATTCCCTCCCCTACCCTGGACGACGCTGGGCCAATTGTGTGCCGCCCCATGGGTCTCCCGGTCGCGGCCGGCTACGACAGAGCCTGAATTCGAACCAGGATCTCTAGTGGCACAGCTAGCACTGCGATGCAGTGCCTTAGACCACTGCGCCACTCGGGAGGCTGGGAGGCTTTCCTCTCTACTATATCCTACCCAATAAAACAGAACATATGAGAGGAATGGCACTGCCCCACTTCTTTAAAAAACAAAGTATACAAAAATCTGTCATTCTAGTTTACCTTGACGACTGTAGTCCATTTGTGAGGGCTGGACAGGGTGGCACCAGCTGTGTGTAACTTCATCATCACTAGTGGGTTCGTCTTTAACACTGATGTGGGGATCCATATACGGTGCTTTATCTGTGGGTGTGATAGCACGTACACACACACAATGAAGTGAAATATTTAGTTTTGGCGACAGTAGGCAGGTTTCCATTGACCCAGGTTTATTCGACAAAAGCAATGTTGCAAAAAAATATAATTGCGACATGCAATGGAAACGACAGATCTAGGAGAACTTTTCTAAACATCAACATTTGTATCTGTTCGACAGGGGTAGATTTTTATTTTGCAAAAACTTTCTTTACTACGAGAAATTATGATGGAAAGTGTTTTTCTAATAAATTATAGCAGGATCAGTTTGAAGGTACGCTGGGCACGTGATGTCATCACGTAACTATATATAAAACTCCACATTTCCATTGTAAATGCCTACTGCCTGCAAAATCCATTTTTTCAACTATAAAAATTAAGTTTATTTTTAGGACAAGGGTTTTTCTAACTTTCAAGAATGCCTGAATTGCTTTGCCTTGCCTTGCTTTTCTGGTTGGCTGGCAAGTTTCCCAATCCAATTATTTAAGATCTACAGGAGAGCAAGTTACCCATTGATCTATATATACACTAGATTACTTTAGGGGTCTCCGTGTTGAAGCCACCGTGCCGACATCTTGACACTCTCCCACCGTTGTAAAAAATACTTTGGAAGCTACAGAAATTCATTTATTAATGACTACATTCGTTTTTGCCACATTTATTCTATTACAGACATTTGAAATGTGTACTTTTTAAATGATGTTATTTAAATATAAAAATGAAAAAAGATATCAAAACATTTTCCTTAAAGCATAATTTGTAGAGACTACTAGTGTTACTGTCCTCACTAAAACACATGTAATTTTGTCCTTGAAACATTTGCTTGAAATACTGTAGAATGTCATTCATTCCTATGGAGGACTGCTCCTTCTGGGGAGAGCCAATATGGCCGCCGGTGGCTTCAAAGCCTCTCAATGGCCAATACATAGCATCAGCAATCCTTCGGAAAGCATTCAGACCCCTTGACTTTTTACACATTCTAAAATTGATTAGTTTCCCCCTCATCAATCTACACACAATACCCCATAATGATAAAGCAAAAACAGGATTTTAAAAATGTGTTGCTAATTTATTAAAAATCAAAAATGGAAATATCACATTTCATAACTATTCAGACCTTTTACTCAGTACTTTGTTGAAGCACCTTTGGCAGCAATTACAGCCTCGAGTCTTCTTAGGCATGACGCTACAAGCTTGGTACACCTGTTTTTGGGGAGTTTCTCCCATTCTTCTCTGCAGATCCTCTCAAGCTCTGTCAGGTTGGATGGGGAGCGTTGCTGAACAGCTATTTTCAGGTCTCTCCAGAGATGTTCGATCGGGTTCAAGTCTGGGCTCTGGCTGGGCCACTCAAGGACATTCAGAGACTTGTCCCGAAGCCACTCCTGCGTTGTCTTGGCTGTGTGCTTAGGGTCGTTGTCCTGTTGGAAGGTGAACCTTCGCCCCAGTCTGAGGTCCTGAGCGCTCTGGAGCAGGTTTTCATCAAGGATCTCTCTGTACTTTGCTCTGTTCATCTTTCCTTCGATCCTGACTAGTCTCCCAGTCCCTGCCGCTGAAAAACATCCCCACAGCATGATGCTGCCACCATCATGCTTCACCGTAGGGATGGTGCCAGGTTTCCTCCAGAAGTGACGCTTGGCATTCAGGCCAAAGAGTTCAATCTTGGTTTCATCAGACCAGATAATTTTGTTTCTCATGGTCTGAGAGTCTTTAGGTGCCTTTTGGCAAACTCCAAGCGGGTTGTCGTGCCTTTTACTGAGGAGTGGCTTCCGTCTGGCAACTCTACCATAAAGGCCTGATTGGTGGAGTGCTGCAGAGATGGTTGTCCTTCTGGAAGGTTCTCCGATCTCCTCAGAGGAACTCTAGAGCTGTCAGAGTGACAATCGGGTTCTAGGTCACCCCTCTGACCAAGGCCCTTCTCCCCAGATTGCTCAGTTTGGCTGGGCGGCCAGCTCTAGGAAGAGTCTTGGTGGTTCCAAACTTCTTCCATTTAAGAATGATGGAGGCCACTGTGTTCTTGGGGACCTTCAATGCTGCAGAATATTTTTGGTACCCATCCCCAGATCTGTGCCTCACCACAATCGGAGCTCTACGGACAATTCCTTCGACCTCCTGGCTTGGTTTTTGCTCTGACATGCACTATCAACTGTAGCCATATATGATTTGCCTTTCCAAAATGTCCATTCAATTGAATTTACCACAGGTGGACTCCAATCAAGTTATAGAAACATCTCAAGGATGATCAATGGAAACAGGATAAACCTGAGCTCAATTTCGAGTCTCATAGCAAAGGGTCTGAATACTTATGTAAATAAGGTTTCTGTTGTTTAATTTTAATACATTTGCAAACATTTCTAAACACTTATTTTCGCTTTTTCATTATGGGGTACTGTGTGTAGATTGCTGAGGATTTGTATTTATTTAATCCATTTTAGAATATGGATGTAACATAACAAAATGTGGAAAAAGTCAAGGGATCTGAATACTTTCCGAAGGCACTGTACATCATTTTACTTACCCCATTCATAGAACCAACTGCTTTTGCGCCTATTTACGATAGTATCTTCTGACCGAGGGAGTTTTGTTAAGAGCCTAGACGCTTATTGTAAACAGTAACATGCATCGATTGCGGTACCGTTTTGGACTTATAAAAAAAAAAAAGTGAAATTACTACACACCTTAATATGGTTAGTGTTCCCACATGGCCATATTATATCCATGTTACAGCGTTTGTTTACAGAAAACAGAGGCGACCACCTGCGCTACAAAGCTATCTAGCATCCTTCAAACACCTGTGTGTAAGCGTAACTCGGGAAGTGTAGTGAAAGCTAGTTTCGTCGGGTGGAAGCACCCAGAGCTGTATGAATCTGTGCAAAACTGGCTACAGCAAGTTTTAAACTGCTACAGCAAGTGTATATATATTTTTCTCGCTAATGAAAGATAAGGGCCATATGTTTCGAGAGCCTTATCGCAAGCAATGATTATTGATGTTTCTAAACGTTAAAACACAGTTGTGAGAGAAGCTAATCACTGAAACATGTAGGGAGAAGGCAGAATGCCGCCTAGAGTTAGAGAGAGCTACATGGTATGGCAATATGTTGGCACATTAATTATTAGAATATGGCAAACATTAGTCAATTCTTGCATTCTACCCATGCAGGCTTTCGCGGTCTACCAGAGACATGAAACAGATGGGTGGGAGGGAATACAGGCTAACGACAATTTATTAATGCGCAACTTGCTTAAATGGGTAACGGAAACACTTAAACCAACTCATTTTTATTCGACACTGTAGGTTTTTGCGAAAACATAACTGGTGACAGAAAGAAGGAGATCATTTACTCACAGCACATAGCTGGTAGCCAGAGGCATAATGTGTAACGTTATTATTACTGAACTGATGTTTACAGACATACAAGACAGAGGGCTACTAGCTACAATTAGCAATGATATGTGCAGGCACAAGTGACATGAGGTCGATAACGGCGGAAATATCACGGTTTATTTTTGTTAACATGTTGCCACTATTTCAGCACTCACCAAAAAGACCAGCTTCTGACGTTTACAGCACTGCAGCAAACAAAGCAGCCACCCACCTATGCTAACGATGCGAGTACTACTGTTAGCTTTCTCTCTCTGTAACTGTCCTTTTCATAGAGTTCTAGCTATATAATTATATCGCATTCTATTAGTGGCAGTAATCCTTAAGTCAGCAAGTGTCTCATATGCGTCTACTTCTTATAACTTGGAAAACGCTGAGTTGCTAGCCACCTACCTGATGGCAGCACAAATATTACGTCACTTCCGGTTTTAGAACGGAACGGAAGTTTACAAATGTCACAGTCCTACTGGAGCTTAACCTTTTTCTCCCCGCGTTTCTTTACTCGGTCAAACGATTAACAACAATGACTTTTCAACGTTAAATGTGAGTTTAGGAGTTGATGAATAATGTGCGACTAAAGCTTGCAAACACTAGGCCTACTGCAGTTAGCTAGCTGCTAGCCAACGGTAGCTTTTTTTTGTTACTAGCTAGCTAGCTGCACCATTATCTTGGTAGAGGAGACGTTGAATACCTCTCTTGTCCAGTAACTTACAATATATTGTCCCATTAGACAACTCTGCTAACGTTATAATGTCAAAATACGTTCGCTACTCGAGCTCCGACTTGGAAAATCGTTTTGAACGGTCATCCAACTCGGAATTCAAAGTCAAAAACGAGGGCATCTTTCTAGAGCTCCGACCTGAAGATGACTGACGTCATGATTTGACTTCGTTTCCCCCCCAGTTGTCTTGAAAGCACCAGTACTTCCAAAAAAAGGTATACATTCGAGAAGGCGGTAGCTGCCGTTCAATATGGCGATTGGAGTGTGGGTGTGTCGAAAGGAAAGTAGTAGGCGTGTGTCGAAAGCTCTCGGGTCTTGATTGAGCGGTGTTTCTTACCACCCAACTACCGTACATTGAGGTAATATACAGCGAGAGTTTGGACTTATGTTTTGAAGCCAGTGGATGAGTCCGAGTCACTGTTAGTTTTACACAAACAATAGCAAATGTGCAATTATAAAACTTTTTTTTTTTTTTTATGTACTATGGGTGTGCTGTTGCTTCATGCGTTGTATGCGTGTGCTTAGTATGACTGTCACCCTGAAACTAGGTAGCTACTGTTGTTTATAAAGAATAATGCTAATCTTTGCTGTGAGACCAAGGAGTCCGCTTACACTGTACTTTGATTATAAAGTTTTATTTATATCACAAGATTTCAGCATAAGTTTACAGACGTCTGCAGCATCAGGAGAACAGCGACCCAAAATAATATGTTTGTTCTGATCTCCTTTGTCTCAACCAAGTATTTATAATCTTTACCATGATGTGGGTGGTTTCCCATACAGACCAATCACCTGTCTCCACACAAGACTTCCTCTGTTCTATGGGGTGTCCCCACAAAACTGCTCCCCAGATGCTCCCTCCAAGCTGAATAAACATCCTCTCAGATACCATTTTGAAAACGTTAGCAAAGTCATAATTCCTCAGATACTACACTACTTCCCACGCCATTGCCGGACAGTAGTGCATGTCAAGCAGGAGCGAAGCGCACCATGTCCCGGTATTGTTACCATTCATGCCCTCCCCATTGAGTAGACTGTATGTGCATGTATCAATTCTTCTTCTTCATCATCTTTGTCCTCTTTTTCTTCGGTGGGTTTTAGGGCGGACTACAACCTGAAAAGGTGTATTGCCGCCAACTACTGGATTCAGAAAACAAAAAGGAGGGAAATCCAAAATAGAAAAGGGAAAAACTCAAACTTAACCCCCTCAAACATAATACAAAACAAAAAAAGTCATCCTCAGTCATTCAAATTCACTCAGAGCCCTACACAGATCTGGGGACCTGAGAGGACAGAACTGCTCCAGCCAGTATTCCGTGCAGCTGTCAAGGTCCCCTGTCTAGCATCGCCGCCATGCCGTCAAAGGTCTAAATAAAAATGTAGAAAACGATGTCATGTAGCTTGAGCTACCACCAAGGGTGAAAGTAAGGCGGTACGGGCGTCCCGGCAAAATAAATAGTGGGGGTACGCCGTACCAGTAAAACGTGAGCCTTTCACAATAACTAAAACAAAATGTCAAAAACTGTAGGCTATTACAGCATTATTTATCATTACCACATGTCGGAGGCGGGTGGTATAGCCTACTCTCTATTCTCTACTCTTTATTATTATTATTACTCTCCAACAATGTGATGTGGTTCAACCAGAACACTGACATGTTGCCAAGGCAGAGATGAGCGGCTGACACGAGACTCACATGGACAGCAGTGGACGCATAAATTCTGGCCTAATGACTGTCGCCAAATGTCATTACACTTTCTGGTGTTTTGTGTAACAGATGTCTCTTTCCATTCACCACTGTTTGGAGGCTGGAAATATGTTTCTAGTGGATGAACGTGCATGGGGTAGCCTAGTAAATGAGCCCTTTGAAGTGATTGTTTGACAATGAGATGAAACATCATGACTGGTTGTGTTTATGCCACAATAAAAGGTAATACATTTTAAAAGTGACAAATCTTTACATCTAGGCCCACAGAGATCCTATTGAATTAATAGGAATTCTATATGTAATTCTATGATATGGCCCATTAATTATTTTGGTGCATGCGCGAGCGTGTGTACACATAGGAGGTCCCATACCAGAAATAAATGAAATCTACTTCCACCCCTGGCTACCACATAGCTAGCAAACGACTTTAGAAAAACACTATGGAATGCAGCGTGTACTAGCTAGCTACCACATAGCTAGCAAACGACTTTAGAAAAACACTATGGAATGCAGCGTGTACTAGCTAGCTACCACATAGCTAGCAAACGACTTTAGAAAAACACTATGGAATGCAGCGTGTACTAGCTAGCTACCACATAGCTAGCAAACGACTTTAGAAAAACACTATGGAATGCAGCGTGTACTAGCTAGCTACCACATAGCTAGCAAACGACTTTAGAAAAACACTATGGAATGCAGCGTGTACTAGCTAGCTACCACATAGCTAGCAAACGACTTGAAAACAATAACGATGTAATATACAGCTTATTAGGTACACCCATCTAGTATTGTTTCCTTTGCTTCCTAGAATGGCGACAACACGACCCCACCGTAGTGCTGCACCATTATGACACTGTCGCGCGTGAAAAGCCCAGGAGGCCGGCCGTTTCTGAGATACTGGAACTGGGGCGCCTGGCACCGGCGATCATACCACGCTCAAAGTCGCTTAGGTCACTCGTTTTGCCCGTTCTAACGTTCAATGGAACAGTAACTGAATGCCTAGATGCCTGTCTGCCTGCTTTGTATAGCAAGCCACGGCCACGTGACTCACTGTCTGTAGGCACGAACCATTTATGTGAACTCTGCAGTGTACCTAATAAACTGGCAACTGAGCGTAGATTTGTATTAGCTAGCCACCACATAGCTAGGTAGCAAACGACTTTAGAAAACCACTCCATGGAATGTAGCTTGTACTAGCGAGCTACCACATAGTGAGGTAGCAAACGCCTTTAAATTGTGCGGAGACTTTTTGCTGTTTCTCCAGTTTTGCCTTTTGCCTTCAGCACCTTCACAAATCAGCTCTGGGTGTGCGGTAGATTCTGCCTATTATCTACTAGCAAGCAACTTTAGAAAACCACTATGTAATGTAGCCTGTACTATCTAGCTATTTGGAATTCACCCTCTACTGTTTGGGCCTCTTTTGATCATACTAGCTACAGATCCACCTCATGGCCTACCACGTATGAAGAGGAGGTGAAGATGGAAGGTAAAGAAGAAGAGGAGAGAGCAGTCAAAGGGGGGTGGAGGAGAGAGCAGTCAAAGGGGGGGTGGAGGAGAGAGCAGTCAAAGGGGAGGTGGAGGAGAGAGCAGTCAAAGGGGAGGTGGAGGAGAGAGCAGTCAAAGGGGGGGTGGAGGAGAGAGCAGTCAAAGGGGGGGGGAGGAGAGAGCAGTCAAAGAGGAGGTGGAGGAGAGAGCAGTCAAAGAGGAGGTGGAGGAGAGAGCAGTCAAAGGGGAGGTGGAGGAGAGAGCAGTTAAAGGGGAGGTGGAGGAGAGAGCAGTCAAAGGGGGGGGGGTGGAGGAGAGAGCAGTCAAAGGGAGGGTTGATGAGAGAGCAGTCAAAGGGGAGGTGGAGGAGAGAGCAGTCAGAGGAGGTGGAGGAGAGAGCAGTCAAAGAGGAGGTGGAGGAGAGAGCAGTCAAAGAGGAGGTGGAGGAGAGAGCAGTCAAAGAGGAGGTGGAGGAGAGAGCAGTCAAAGAGGAGGTGGAGGAGAGAGCAGTCAAAGAGGAGGTGGAGGAGAGAGCAGTCAAAGAGGAGGTGGAGGAGAGAGCAGTCAAAGAGGAGGTGGAGGAGAGAGCAGTCAAAGAGGAGGTGGAGGAGAGAGCAGTCAAAGAGGAGGTGGAGGAGAGAGCAGTCAAAGAAGAAGAAGAAGAAGAGGAGACAGACGTCAAAGAAGAAGAAGAGGAGATAGAAGTCCAGGAGGAAGTGGAGGAGAGTGGAGTACAAGAAGAAGAGGAGAACAGGGATGTGTCTGCTCCAGATCTAGAGGAAGAGGAGGAAGAAGTAGATAGTATCAGTGACCCAGGTAAGTTCAGGTGTGGAGTACGGAGAGAGGTTGGTGCCTTGGATCTAGAGGAAGAAGTAGATAGTATCAGTGACCCAGGTAAGTTCAGGTGTGGAGTACGGAGAGAGGTTGGTGCCTTGGATCTAGAGGAAGAAGTAGATAGTATCAGTGACCCAGGTAAGTTCAGGTGTGGAGTACGGAGAGAGGTTGGTGCCTTGGATCTAGAGGAAGAAGTAGATAGTATCAGTGACCCAGGTAAGTTCAGGTGTTTTCAGGGGATTCCAAAACTATTATTGTGCTTCTACTTGCATCTTTTAAAGTAACTGTCTAGATTTTCCAGATTTCTATGAAATATGACCTATAATTAATTACAATATGAGTGAAATCATTTTCCTTCCAAAATACGAATATAGGACGAGTCAACAAAATTATTTGGGTATGCGTTAACAGAATATTAACTTTTAAAAGTGAGATATTTTCTGGACAGTTACTTTAAAATTCCCATTCGATGCTCTGTTCCTGATTCTAACCACATACAGTGCATTCGGAAAGTATTCAGACCCATTTACTTTTTACACATTTTGTTACATTACAGCCTTATTCTAAAATTGATTAAATAGTTATTTCCCCCCCTCATCAATCTACACACAATACCCCATAATGACAAAGCAAAAACAGATTTTTAGACATTTTTGCAGATTTATTACAAATAAAAAACTGAAATCACATTTACATAAGTATTCAGACCCTTTACTCTGTACTTTGTTGAAGCACCTTTGGCAGCGATTACAGCCTTGAGTCTTCTTTGGTATGACGCTACAAGCTTGACACACCTGTATTTGAGGAGTTTCTTCCATTCTTCTCTGCAGATCCTCTCAAGCTTTGTCAGGTTAAATGGGGAGCGTCGCTGCACAGCTATTTTCAGGTCTCTCCAGAGATGTTAGATCAGGTTCAAGTCCAGGCTCTGACTGGGCCACTCAAGGGCATTCAGAGACTTGTCCCAAAGCCACTCCTGTGTTGTCTTGGCTGTTTGCTTAGGGTCGTTGTCCTGTTGGAAGGTGAACCTTCGTCCCCAGTCTGAGGTCCTGAGTGCTCTGGAGCAGGTTTTCGTCAAGGATCTCTTTGTACTTTGCTCCGTTCATCTTTCCCTCGATCCTGACTAGTCTCCCAGTCCCTGCCGCTGAAAGACATCCCCACAGCATGATGCTGCCACCACCGTGCATCACCATAGGGATGGTGCCAGGTTTCCTCCAGACTTCACGCTTGGCATTCAGGCCAAAGAGTTCAATATTGGTTTCATCAGACCAGAGAATCTTGTTTCTCATGGTCTGAGAGTCCTTTAGGTGCCTTGTGGCAAACTCCAAGCGGGCTGTCGTGCCTTTTGCTGAGGAGTGACTTCCATCTGGCCACTCTACAATAAAGGCCTGATTGGTGAAGTGCTGCAGAGATGGTTGTCCTTCTGGAAGGTTCTCCCATATCCACAGAGGAACTCTGGAGCTCTGTCAGAGTGACCATCAGGTTCTTGGTCACCTCCCTGCTCAGTTTGGCCGGGCGGCCAGCTCTAGGAAGAGTCTTGGTGGTTCCAAACTTCTTCCATTTAAAGAATGATGGAGGCCACTGTGTTCTTGGCTACTTTCAATGCTACATACATTTTTTGGTACCCTTCTCCAGATCTGTGCCTCGACACAATCCTGTCTCGGAGCTCTACGGACAATTCCTTCGACCTCATGGCTTGGTTTTTGTTCTGACATGGACTGTCAACTGTGGGACCTTATGTAGACAGGTGTGTGCCTTTCCAAATCATGTCCAATCAATTGAATTTACCACAGCTGGACTCTAATAACGTTGTAGAATCATCTAAAGGATGATCAATGGAAACAGGATGCACCTGAGCTCAATTTTGAGTCTCATAGCAAAGGGTCTGAATACTTATGTAAATAAGGTATTTCTGTTTTTTAAACCTGTTTTCGCTTTGGCATTACGGAGTACTGTGTGTAGATTGATGAGGGGGAAAAGTAATTTAATCAATTTTAGAATAAAGCTGTAATGTAACAATGTGGAAAAAGTCAAGGTGTCTGAATACTTTCCGAATGCACTGTATCTGTCCATCTGTTCCTGATTCTAACACAATATCTGTCCATATTCCCACAGTAGAGACCTCCAACCCAGGTTCAGACAGTGAGCCCAGTTCCACAGCATCAGGAAACCCTAAACAACACAGACAGAGGAACTCAAGACAGAAACATCACCACTGCATGGACTGCTTCACTAGTTTCTATGAGCCAGAGGAGTTGAGAAGGCACACTTGTAGGCCCCACCCCTGCTCAGATTGCAGAGGCAGTTTTATTTGTCCCACTCACCTCAAATCAAAACAGACTCACAAAAGGAAGAAGACTTACCCGTGTGGCCAATGTGGGAAGAGTTTTAGTTGGTTAGACTCCCTTAAGAAACATCAGAGAACACACAGTGGACAGAAGCCGTACCACTGCTCTCAGTGTGAGAAGCGTTTCAGTCTGGTAGGAAACCTAAAGAAACACCAGCTCACTCACACAGGGGAGAAGCCTTACCACTGCTCTCAGTGTGAGAAGACTTTCAGTCTGGTAGGAAACCTAAAGAAACACCTGCTCACTCACACAGGAGAAAACCCTTACCAATGCGCTGTGTGTGGGAAGGGTTTCAGTCAGTCTTATCGACTAAAGTCACACCAGATAACTCACTCAGGAGAGAAACCATACAGCTGTGATCATTGCGGGAAGAGTTTTAAATTGGAAGGAAGCCTTAAGAGTCATCAGAGAATACACAGTGGAGAGAAGCCCCACCACTGCTCCCAGTGTGGGAAGGCTTTCAGTCAGGCAGGAGACCTAAAGAAACATCAGAGAATGCACACAGGGGAGAAGCCTTTCCACTGCTCTCAGTGTGGGAAGAGTTTCAGTGAGTTAGGAAACTTAAAGAGACACCAGAAAATTCACACAGAAGAGAAACCATACAGCTGTGGTCATTGTGGGAAGAGTTTTAAATTGGAAGGAAGCCTTAAGAGTCATCAGAGAATACACAGTGGAGAGAAGCCCCACCACTGCTCCCAATGTGGGAAGAGCTTCAACTATTCAGGAAGCCTTAAGGAACATCAGCGAATACACACACGGGAGAAGCCTTACCACTGCTCCCAATGTGGGAAGAGCTTCAGTGAGGAAGGAAATCTAAAGCAACCCCAGAGAATACACACAGGAGAGAAACCACACAGCTCTGATCAGCGTGGGAGTTGTTTTAAATGCGAAGGAAGCCTGAAAGAACACCAGGAGGCAGTGCGCAGTGCAGTGCCTGATCCTGGCCTCATAATGGAGTTGCCAAGCTGGGCAACTGCATATCTAACTAAGATTGACTGACTGTTTTGGTCATTATTCTGTTAACCCTTATTTTGAATAAAGTTTTATATTCAACACGTTGTTAAGACAGCTGGAAACAGAGTGGAAGACAGGCAAGAGGGAGAGCAGTAGGAACACTAGACACTGCACATTATCCTGTGAAACCTCATGTTCTTTTCCATTATTCTCATGAAATGAAAATGTACTAAAGAGTATTAATTATGCCATGAGGTCACATTTGAATTAGTGTTATTTTTTTCTTCCAGAAATCCATTGTTTCTATCTGCATAAATCAATACTAGAAATATTACATTAATCCTTTAACGAGGTACCATAACAAGTTACTTTTTGTATTTTGAGTAATAATAACTATAGCCACTGTGGTCAGCAATGCATTACTTTCAGAATGTATAGTAATTCCTCAGTCAAGCAGGGAATTTCAAACACAGATTCAACCAGATAGACCAGGGAGGTTTTCCAGTGGTTCTCAAAGAAGGGCACCTATTGGTAGATGGGTAAAAAAAAGAAGCAGACATTGAAAATCCATTTGAACATGGTGAAGTTATTAACTACACTTTGGATGGTGTATCAATACATCCAGTCACTACAAAGATACATCCAGTCACTACAAAGATACAGGCGTCCTTCCTAACTGAGTTGCTGGAGAAGAAGGAAACCGCTCAGTGATTTCACCATGAGGCCAATGGTGGCTTTAAAAACAGTTACAGAGTTGAATGGCTATGATAGGCGAAAACTGAGGACGGATCAACAACGTTGTAGTTAATCAACAATACTAACCTAATCGACAAAGTAAAAAGAAGGAAGCCTGTACAAAATAAAAAATATTCCAACACATCCTGTTTGCAACAAGGCACTAAAGTATTACTGCAAAAGATGTGGCAAAAGGTATTAACTTTTTGTCCTGAATACGAAGCGTTTTGTTGGGTCAAATCCAATACAACACATTACTGAGAACCATTCCATATTTCCAACCATAGTGGTGAATGCATCATGTTATGGGTATGCTTGTATTAAGGACTGGGGAGTTTTTCAGGATAAAAAAGAAACGGATTGGAGCTAAGCACTGGCAAAATCCTAGAGGAAAACCTGGTTCAGTCTGCTTTCCACCAGACACTGGGAGATGAATTCACCTTTCAGCAAGACAATAACCTAAAACACAAGGCCAAATCTACACAGGAGTTGCTTACCAAGAAGACCGGGAATGTTCATGAGTGGCCGAGATACAGTTTTGACTTAAATCTGCTTGAAAATGTATGGCTGTCTAGAAATGACCAACAACCAATTTGACAAAGCTTGAAGAATTCTGAAAAGAATAATCCAAGGGTGTAAAGCTATTAGAGACTTACCCAGAAAGAATCAAAGCTGTAATTGCTGCCAAAGTTAATTCTAACATGTATTGATTCAGGGGTGTGAATACTTATGTAAATGCAATTTTTCTGTATTTAATTTGCAATAAATTTGCTAACAATTCTAAAAACATGTTTTCACTTTGTCAATCCGATCATTATGGGGTATTGTGTGTAGATGGGTTAAAAATAAATCAATTTAATCAATTTTCAATTCAGGCTGTAACACAACAAAATGTGGAATAAGTCAAGGGGTATGAATACTTTCTGAAAGCACTGTACATATCTACCTAATATTGACTGACTGACTTTTTTCCCCATTATTCTGTTAAACATTTACAGTGGGGAAAATAAGTATTTAGTCAGCCACCAATTGTGCAAGTTCTCCCACTTAAAAAGATGAGAGAGGCGTGTAATTTTCATCATAGGTTCATGTCAACTATGACAGACAAAATGAGGAAAAAAAATCCAGAAAATCACATTGTAGGATTTTTAATGAATTTATTTGCAAATTATGGTGGAAAATAAGTATTTGGTCAATAACAAAAGTTTCTCAATACTTTGTTATGTACCCTTTGTTGGCAATGACACAGGTCAAACGTTTTCTGTAAGTCTTCACAAGGTTTTCACACACTGTTGCTGGTATTTTGGCCCATTCCTCCATGCAGATCGCCTCTAGAGCAGTGATGTTTTGGGGCTGTCGCTGGGCAACACAGACTTTCAACTCCCTCCAAAGATTTTCTATGGGGTTGAGATCTGGAGACTGGCTAGGCCACTCCAGGACCTTGAAATGCTTCTTACGAAGCCACTCCTTCGTTGCCCGGGCAGTGTGTTTGGGATCATTGTCATGCTGAAAGACCCAGCCACGTTTCATCTTCAATGCCCTTGCTGATGGAAGGAGGTTTTCACTCAAAATCTCACGATACATGGCCCCATTCATTCTTTCCTTTACACGGATCAGTCGTCCTGGTCCCTTTGCAGAAAAACAGCCCCAAAGCATGATGTTTCCACCCCCATGCTTCACAGTAGGTATGGTGTTCTTTGGATGCAACTCCGCATTCTTTGTCCTCCAAACACGACGAGTTGAGTTTTTACCAAAAAGTTCTATTTTGGTTTCATCTGACCATATGACATTCTCCCAATCCTCTTCTGGATCATCCAAATGCACTCTAGCAAACTTCAGACGGGCCTGGACATGTACTGGCTTAAGCAGGGGGACACGTCTGGCACTGCAGGATTTGAGTCCCTGGCGGCGTAGTGTGTTACTGATGGTAGGCTTTGTTACTTTGGTCCCAGCTCTCTGCAGGTCATTCACTAGGTCCCCCCGTGTGGTTCTGGGATTTTTGCTCACCGTTCTTGTGATCATTTTGACCCCACGGGGTGAGATCTTGCGTGGAGCCCCAAATCGAGGGAGATTATCAGTGGTCTTGTATGTCTTCCATTTCCTAATAATTGCTCCCACAGTTGATTTCTTCAAACCAAGCTGCTTACCTATTGCAGAAGTACATAAATACAAATTAATTACTTAAAAATCATATAATGTGATTTTCTGGATTTTTGTTTTAGATTCCGTCTCTCACAGTTGAAGTGTACCTATGATAAAAATTACAGACCTCTACATGCTTTGTAAGTAGGAAAACCTGCAAAATTGGCAGTCTATCAAATACTTGTTCTCCCCCCTGTATATAGATTGTTTTTCTCAACATTGCTCAGCTCAATATATTTGGTTGGGATATATGGGGCGACAGGTAGCCTGGCGTTGGGCCAGTTACCGAAAGTTTGCTAGTTCAAATCCAGAACTGTCGAGTGAAAAATCTGTCCTAGAGCAAGGCAAGTAACCGTAATTGCTCCAGGGTCGCCATCAATAATGGCTTCAACCCTCCATAATAAAGTAAGACAGGAGACTGAACTCACGATATGTTTATTCATTTTTGGTTATTTTCTGCCATTTAGAAGTTTTTGTTGCAGATATTTGTGACTAAATCATATTTTGTTTTAAAATAAAATAAGCGATTATAGAAATCCAACTAGAAGATATGTCTGTGATTACTGAGGATTCTCTATGAACAGATATTAGCTATGGATTCCACAATGTCAAATACAACTTCACTGAATTGTCCGTTGTGGCCGCGTCCTCTAGAAAATCATCTGGATGTCTGCTGCTGAAGGTCTGCTGGTATAGAAGTATGGCATTCTCAAACAGACAGCTGTTTAGTGGAAATACTGACAATGACAAACCATGTCCCCTAATCACCAATAAAACAGATACAGTTTCTGTAAAACTGCCTTTTCTCTGCACTGGTGCCTTTTTGGTGATTCCTGAAATAGGGATATGTTCACAATAAACCGTTATCATCATACCAGTTTTATTTCAATAAACACTATTCAAACAACTCCAGAACATGATAAGGATTCTCTCCAGAGCGAGTTAGCTGGTGTTTCTTTAGGTTGTCATGACTCTCTCCTTGGTGAGGATCAAAGGTGCCATATCAAACTGGCAAATGGCTGACAGATAGCCAGAACCCCCTCTCTCCCATAGGAGAGGGGGGAGTTGTGCCGGTTTTGACACCCGGTCATAAATTGTGTGCCGCAAACTTTCTTGCCCTGCAGTATTGGGAAAGTAATCTTTGTTACAGAGAGACTTTCGCTGCCAAAACTTTTACGTCAATAAAAGTGGACATTGGAACATTATTTCTGACATCCAAATGTTTGGAATAATCATGTCATATTGTTTATTATTTTGTGATGTCATTAAGGATGGTATAAATAAATAATTGTAACTCTGAAAGTGTACACATTCTAGTTTACATTTACATTTTAGTCATTTAGCAGACGCTCTTATCCAGAGCGACTTACGACTTAGTTATCAAGTTTATATCTAAATGTTGTATAAAATATATGATTAATTAAGTATGAGAGAACTTTAGTGAAGATAGCAATGTGATTTTATTCTTCTAATTGTTTTATATACACTTTTGCCCAGTCAGTAACCACGCCCAAGTCAGCACAGACATTGTGTTGGCGTGATGGAACGCCCCCTTTTTACCCGAGTGAAAAAGCCTTGGTAACTACATTTACATTAGACCAGGAAGCGTGGAGCTGTGGCTACACGGCTTAAAATGGTTAGACCAGAAAGACCAGCCGACGTGAATCAGAGCTGAACGTTACAAATGGTTGATACTCTAAGACCAGGACACGTGAGACGTTCGTCCACACGTTTGAAATGGTGAGAAACTCTCAAATCTCTACACAAGAAGAAGACACTCACTAGACCGTAGCATTACCAGTCTGCAGTTGGCATGTAAAGTAGTCTAGGACTTTCACTAAAAGACAAGAGTTGGGAAGGATAATCCCATCTCAGACAACCGTTGGAGCATCTGAAGTATCTCTTCTAACAAACACTTCACTACCAGAGAAGCTCTACAAAGAAGAAGGACGTTGTGACCTCTGGTGGACAATCAGAGCCTTACAAGTGAGCTGAGCAAAGACCCAGCCAAAAACCTCCTTTCCAAGAGGGCTTGGGTCAACAGAGATAGACGAGCGGCAAACACGCAAATACATTCATTGTTTTTTTTACTCTGAATGGGCGGTGGTTAGGTTGCTAAGTATTGTGACTGCCGTGAGCGTAGGTTCCAAATGTAAATGTACGATAAGTTTGACTCTCTTTGTCCCTCTCTCCCTCCTATTGACCCCTCCCCTTTTTGATAACCAAGCAGTCATGCTGTCGTTAGTCCGCTAGGGACCTTTTTCTCATGTATGAAGTATGAATGTATTCTGTGTTATTATTTAGTTAGCTAGTAAATAAATGATTAAGCCAATTTGTGTATTGCTGAATCATAAGTAAAGTTAGGGTTCTTGCGGATTCAAGGATTATGCAACGTTCAGAATGAGACTGATATGAGGTAATGATTAATAAGTGCCTTATCGATATATAACATACATATCTTAGAGTTTAATTCGGGAGATGGTAACTCGTTAATCAAATTATTCTGTGGTGCCCCAAAATCCTAATGAGTTAATTGTTACATGATTAATTTAATCGTTTGACAATTAAACATAGTTAGTTGATTCGATAAATAACAGTCATCAGATTAATGAAAGTCACGACAAGGTCTCCTAGGCGACTGAATATTTTCCTCACAGAGCAGTGGTATGGCTTTTCTACTATGCCAGTTAAATGGTGGGTCTTCAAATTTGATGACTGACTGAAGCTTTCCACACAGGGAACAGGTACCACACTCCTTTGCAAGTAATCCCCCCCCCCCCCCTTTATTTAACCAAGTAAGTTACTGTTAGTGATAATTAGTTGGTGTTTAATTTTTAAAAAATAAACTGGTGAAACTATCCCCACAATGATAGCAGAGTTAAGGCTTCTCCCCTATGTGAATAACCTGGTGTCTTCAGACTTGATGACAACTTTACTCATGTGTGAGTTCTCTGATGTTTCTTCAAAGTTGATGATTGACTGAAACTCTTCCCACACTGAGAGCAGTGGTATGGCTTCTCTCCGGTGTGAATTAACTGGTGTGTCTTTAGGTGGTGTAACTGACTAACACTCTTCCCACAATGAGAGCAGCGGTAAGGCTTCTCTACTGTGTGGGTTAGCTGGTGTCTCTTTAGGTTTCCCACCAGACTGAAACTCTTCCCACACTGGTAGCAGCGGTAAGGTTTCTCCCCTGTGTGTGTTATCTGATGTTTCTTTAGAGTTGATGAATGACTGAAACTCTTACCACACTGGGAGCAGTGGAATGGCTTTCCTCCCGTGTGAATTAGCTGGTGTTTCTTTAGGAAATATAAACTGGTGAAACTATCCCCACATTGAGAGCAGTGGTAAGGCTTCTCTCCAGTGTGACTTAACTGGTGTGTATTCAGGTTGGCTAACTGACTGAAACTCTTCCCACAATGAGAGCAGAGGTAAGGCTTCTCTCCTGTATGAGTTAGGTGGTGTTTCCTTAGGAAATATGAACTGGTGAAACTATCCCCACATTGAGAGCAGTGGTAAGGCTTCTCTCCTGTGTGAGTTCTCTGGTGTGACTTCAAGTCTCTTGGATGTCTGAAATCCTTCCCACACTGAGAGCAGTGGTATGGCTTCTCGCCTGAGTGAATTAACTGGTGTGTATTCAGGTTGGCTAACTGACGGAAACTCTTCCCACAATGAGAGCAGAGGTATGGCTTCTCTCCTGTGTGAGTTAGGTGGTGTTTTCTCAGAGTTGATAATTGACTGAAACTATTTCCACATTGGGAGCAGTGGTAAGGCTTCTCTCCTGTGTGAGTTCTCTGGTGTGTCTTTAGTTGGTCCGAATGACTGCAACCCTTCCCACAAACAGAGCAGTGGTATGGCTTCTCTCCTGTGTGCGTTATCTGGTGCGTCTTGAGTTTGCTTGGTGTTTCACATATCTTCCCACATTGACCACACGGGTATGTCGTCATTCTTTTTTGAGCCTGTTTTGATTTGAGGTGAGTTGGACAAATAAAACTGCCTCTGCAATCTGAGCAGGGGTGGGTCCTACAAGTGTGCCTTCTCAACTCCTCTGGCTCATAGAAACTAGTGAAGCAGTCCATGCAGTGGTGATGTTTCTGTCTTGAGTTCCTCTGTCTGTGTTGTTTATGGTTTCCTGATGCTGTGGAACTGGGCTCACTGTCTGAACCTGGGTTGGAGGTCTCTCCTGTGGGAAAATGAACAAATATGGGGTTACAATTAGGAACATAATTGAAATGGTCTTTAAAATACTTGTTTAAAGGCCCAATGCAGACATTTTTATATCAATGTCAAATAATTTATTGGGTAACAATTAGGTACCTTACTTTAATACACTGAACAAAAATATAAAACGCAACTTGCAACAATTTCAAAGGTTTTACTTAGTTTCAGTTCATAAGGAAAATCAGTCAACTGAAAAAAATTCATTAGGCCCTAATCTATGGATTTCACATGACTGGAAATACAGATATGCATCTGTTGGTCACAGATAAAAAAAAAAAAATTAAGGTAGGAAAGTGGATCAGAAAACCAGTCAGTATCTGGTGTGACCACCATTTGCCTCATGCAGTCGACATCTCCTTCACATAAAGTTGATTAGGAAGTTGATTGTGGCCTGTGTAACGTTGTCCCACTCCTCAATGGCTGTGCGAATTTGCTGGATATTGGTGGGAACTGGAACACGCCATCATACACGTCGATCCAGAGCATCCCAAACATGTTCAATGGGTGACATGTCTAGTGAATATGCAGGCCATGGAAGAACCTTGCGTCATGCGTTGTCATGCATTGTCATGCAAAAACATGAGGTGATGGCGGTGGATGGTTACGACACCCAACTGCAGTCAGGTCAAGACCCTGGTGAGGACGACGAGCACACAGATGAGCTTCCATGAGACGATTTCTGACAGTTTGTGCAAATATTCTTCAGTTGTGCAAACCCAAGGTTTCATCAGCTGTCCTGGTGGCTGGTCTCAGACGATCCCGCAGGTGAAGAAGCCGGATGTGGAGGTCCTGTGCTGGCATGGTTACACGTGGTCTGCAGTTGTGAGGCCGGTTGGACGTACTGCCAAATTCTCTAAGACGACATTGGAGGCGGCGAAATCAACTTTAAATGATCTGGCAACAGCTCTGGTGGACATTCCTGCAGTCAGCATGCCAATTGCACGCTCCCTCTAAACTTGAGACATCTGTGGCATTGTGTTGCGTGAAAAAACAGCAAATTTTAGAGTGGCCTTTTGTCCCGAGCACAAGGTGCACCTGTGTAATGATCATGCTGTTTAATCAGCTTCTTGATATGCCACACCTGTCAGGTGGATGGAATATCTTGGCAATGGAGAAATGCTCACTAACAGGGATATAAACAAATTTGTGCTCCATATTTGAGAGAAATAAGCTTTTTGTGCGTATGGAAAGTTTCTGGGATCTTTTATTTCAGCTCATGAAACATGGGACCAATATTTTACATATTGCGTTTATATTTTTGTTCAGTGTAGATTTCCCTTGAAACTGGAAGAACTTTGCCACAATTTACCACATCGTGACATCACCATGGAAAGCCTAAACCCCCGCCCACACAAGCCTGCTGATTAGAATGTAATGGGTCAATATCACCATAAGGTGCCTTTGAGACTTCCCCATTTCCCCCCCAAAAAGCTGAGATTTTCCATTGAACTTCATATTCATTGTATTAAGTATATGTTATGCTGTTAGAAATGCATATTGGTCAAGCTCCCACACTTTTTATAAATTAACTGCAAGCAGACAATTTACATGCAAACAGCAAAATATGTCCACCCTGTCATGGACAATTTCAAAGCAGAATAAATACATTGTAATTACATAGTGATTATAAAACGTACATTTTCAGAAAACTATTTAGTCACTTTCTCAACAATATATTTTAGTTTATGGGAAAAGTATTTGGATAATAATGAAATTATGGCAAACTATTTGTTTCTCTGTAAAATCTGCGAGAGTTGCACTTTCTTTTCTAAATAAAATATAACAAAAAAGATATCTGGTCAAACTTTCAAACAATACTATTTGGCCCTCATTTGTTTATAAAGGAATCACACAAAAGATTTTGCTAACTTGTGAAAATAATTTGTTTATTTTCATAGAACATGAAAATAACAGGGTGGACAGTGACATGACAGGGTGGACCCTGGGCATGACAGGGTGGACACGTTGTGAAATGTCATTGAATGGCCTCATAAATGCAAGGAACAATGCAAGAAAATGATGTAAAAAATGCCTTTTCCCATGTAGGGGGAAATTACAAGTTGAACAGACTGTTTTTGATCCACTCTACCTGCATGCAGCCACTGAATAAAGATGCCCAAAATGAGACATTAATGTGGCCTTCTAGCGTTAAACTCTGTACATCATTCTGCACAGTGAAAGTCAAACATTCAACTGTAGAACAAGAATAAAAATGTTTTTTAAGTGGAGAACAGTTGATTTGAAAAAACAGAATATTACAGAAAGATCACTTGGACGCATCTCCAAACAGTCTCTCCCTTTCTGCAGAGACATGGCTCAGTTCTGCAGTTGCTGTTCCACATACTTCCATGCAGACACTTCAATCTGTACAGAGCGCTTGTTCAGAGCCTGGGGAGTTGGGTGGTGTCTCTGACTGTAGCAAAGCACTGGCCCTGTTTCTGGCTCTGGCTTGACTTTTTGCCTCTCTCCATTTCTTTCTTTTTGCCCTCTTCTCTCTCTCACTGAGCTCATTGACACCCTTCTTCTTTCCAGTCTCTCTGTCTTTTTTCCATTTGACCCTTTCTTTCTCAAGGTACTTTCTTCTTCTGTCTGGGTCAGCATCACGACATTCCCGATATCTCCTTGCTATCTCAGCTCCTTTTGATCTCATTCCTTGAAAAAGACGATTCAAAATGTTCCCTTACACACTTTAATTGGCAGTCCCGGTAAACTAGGCTTGCATTATCAATCTAGGTTTGCTGATACCGATATCGCCAAAAAAATTGTCCATATTGTCCATTCTTACAATGTATAGCATGTACTGTTATAAAATGTGTGTAATAGCTGTTGTAATATGTGTAACATTATCAGTATGTGGCCTAAACTATGCACATGTCCTTCCTGTCATGAACCATGTCCACCCTGTCATGGAAGGCTTGCTGACAGGGTGGACAATGACAGGGTGGACATTTTTGGCTAATGTTAGCATTTCATGAGCACATGGTGGACCTTCACTTAGCAACATACTACAGTTAGCAAGCTGACTGTGTACTGTTTTACAAATATATTTCAAAGTTCTGATAGGTTTTTCTATCAATTGATATTTCACTATGACAGAGTGGAAATGTTAAGCTTCACAACATCCAACTACACACATAATATGATGAAAATTATGAAACATAAGTGTAAATACTTACTCTGCAACTAGACACTGCTTCAGCCTTCATTGAAGAAAGACAAAATGCTCAGTAGTGATGTCACTGAAAACATCAGTGGGTTTCTTAAAGGGGCAGTTACCCCATAATGACATGGTGGACAGCAATTTCAGGGACACATGCAAAATGTTCAATATGATTATGAAAATACAATATACATGATCAAAATTACTTGTTTTATCAAATAACTTATTGTGGACAGTAAAACCATGTAAAAAAAAAATGGATTTAGTATCATTTAACCACTTATTACACACACTGTAGTTAGCAGAGCAGTGTGTGGGACATGCCAAAATCACGTACATCCAATGAAAAAAATTTAATAAAATGAAGGAAACACTTTTTTAGAGACTTATCATTCTACTGATATGTGTGCAAATGTTTGGCCCCTTATAATAAGACCTCAGACTTTCATTATTCTGCTCCATTTTCATGATGACTGAGTGAGTCTGATGAGGACACCAAAGGCACCTCATAGTGATATTGACTCTAATGTGTAAATTGTATTTTCAACCAGGAAATAACTGATTACAAAAATCACACTTTTACAGTGTTAGTTTCATCAGCTGTGGTCCAATATGATATAAAACACAGGAAAAACCTAATTTTGCCTACACTCTTTAAAGCTAGAATCCTAGAATCCTCAATTAAACCAATGACAAAGAACCACCAGATCTCTGATTCGGTAAGAACCTGAGGGATGGGCTTTGAGAAATGTAACCACTCTCAAATTAATAGACAGATCTAAAAATGCAAGGCCTGACCATCCATGATATCAACATGATAGTTTTAACCATGTTTTGCGCCTATACAGTGTTTGGTTACAAACATTGGAGTAAAACAAGCTTATATGTTGGTTATGATGGAGAACGACCGTTGAACTAGACTCATGAGCCATTTCTAAGTTATATTCTTCAAGAATCAATGAGTACATATCATTAATTTCAAAGTCCAAAAATTGATGTAGCAACTAAGGATTGTAGATTTAAGAATGTCTTCTTCCACTTTATCCCTGAAAGACATAAAGGTTGGAGAGGTTGGAGCAGGGGACTTCCATACTATGGTGCCTTTGGAGCAGTTGTTGTGGAGGGGTTAAGTGTCTTACTCAAGGGAACAACAACGGGTGATGACAACTAGGATTTGATACAAACAACCTTCCAGTTGACAGCTCACTTCCCAACAGATTGTCCGGCCAGAGTTTTGAAATCCCCTGTACATTTCAAGCATGAACTGCTCTTTTCAAGTCCTGCCACAACATCTCAATTGGGATTTGGTCTGGACATTGAATAGACCATTCCTAAACTTCAAATTTGACAGAGGGCTCTATTTTAACAAACCTAATGCAATGGTAAATATTAGCGCTGGCAGTAGCGTTATAGGTTCGGGGGGTGGTGTTTTCAGAACCAGAATTATGGGCCCAGTGGCTTGTGGTGGAGCGAAAGAGCTGGGTTTTGATGAATAAACAAGTTGTGGGTTTCCGAGGCTTGGCCCCTCACTGGCCAATCAGTAAGTGCTCCATGGCTAAATATGTGGTTGCTTCAAGTTGTGTAGTTAAGGTCTTTTATCTATTGCGTTGTCATCAACTCCAATTAAAATGTTAGTCCGTTATAGCCTAGTTCGTTAAATAGCCTGCCCCATATTTGCTAAACATGTTGAACATGTTTGCAGTCCACATTGTTCTTATTGCATTGCTTCAATATGGAAATGCATTGTTAAATATAGGCTATAGCATTCACACTGTTATAGTGGCTAGGTCTACTGTAAATTGCAGTCTGGACATGGACATGCCAAACATAGTCAATAAGCAAGATTAAATTCACTAGGCTATTGATGAGGCCTAAAAAGACAGTGTATCAGGAAGGGGGAATGCCCACTCACCGTTATACTTCTCGCAAATGTAATGTTTTATAAACATAATTAAACCATCTTAAGATCATATTTCCACTTTTCCATAAAAAGCAGACGAAATTACATTGCATTCGAGCCATATACGTTCTCACCATAAACTCAGGGATGGTGAATCTTTCTAATAAGTTTGGGTTTTAATCAAATTAAACGGAAAACAATCAATCTACTTTTTAAAGCAACAACAATATTTCTAAATAGGATTGGTAAGAAACATGAACTCATGAATCGCTTCTTTGTGCACATGCCTAAATGTCTTCTCACATAACATTTGCACGTCTATAATAAAATACAATTCTCCTCTGTAGCTCAGCTGGTAGAGCACGGCGCTTGTAATGCCAGGGTAGTGGGTTCGATCCCCGGGACCACCCATACACAAACAAATTTATGCACGCTTTGGATAAAAGCGTCTGCTAAATGGCATATTGTATTATTATATTATATCATATCAATAGTTTATGGCATTATAGGAGGATGGAATGGTTTGGAGGAGCGCCGTAACTTTGGTAATCGGACCAGGGGCGCTCTTTGAAAATGGGTCTGGATAGCTTACTCAAAATGAGCAAAATAAAGTATGCTGGTATGTGAATTGTGAATAATGAAAAAATATTAAGACAAATATTTCAAGGCAATCTCAGTAAACTATTTCAAACCCCTTTATTCTTAGGCTACTGGGCTACTTAGCCAGTATAAAAAGACGCAACAACAGTGCCTTGCAAAAGTATTCATCCCCCTTGGCGTTTTTCCTATTTTGTTGTATACCTGTAATTTAAATGGATTTTTATTTGGATTTCATGTAATGGACATACACAAAATAGTCCAAATTGGTGAAGTGAAATGAAAAAAATTACTTGTTTCAAGAAATTCTAAAAAATTAATAACTGAAAAGTGGTGCGTGCATATGTATTCACCCCCTTTGCTATGAAGCCCCTAAATAAGATCTGGTGCAACCAATTACCTTCAGAAATCACATAATTAGTTAAATAAAGTCCACATGTGTGCAATCTAAGTGTCACGTGATCTCAGTATATATACACACCTGTTCTGAAAGGCCCCAGAGTCTGCATCACCACTAAGCAAGAGACACCACCAAGCAAGCAGCACCATGAAGACCAAGGCGCTCTCCAAACAGGTCAGGGACAAAGTTGTGGAGAAGTACAGATCAGGGTTGGGTTATAAAAAAAGATCTGAAACTTTGAACATCCCACATTCCATTATTAAAAAATGGAAAGAATATGGCACCACAACAAACCTGCCAAGAGAGGGCCGCCCACCAAAACTCACGGACCAGGCAAGGAGGGCATTAATCAGAGAGGCAACAAAGAGACCAAAGATAACCCTGAAGGACCTGCAAAGCTCCACAGTGGAGATTGGAGTATCTGTCCATAGGACCACTAAGCCGTACACTCCACAGAGCTGGGCTTTATGGAAGAGTGGCCAGAAAAAAAGCCATTGCTTAAAGAAAAAAATAAGCAAACATGTTTGGTGTTCGCCAAAAGGCATGTGGGAGACTCCTCAAACATATGGAAGAAGGTACTCTCGTCAGATGATACTCAAATTGAGCTTTTTGGCCATCAAGGAAAACGCTATGTCTGGCGCAAACCCAACACATCTCATCACCCCGAGAATACCAACCCCACAGTGAAGCATGGTGGTGGCAGCATCATGCTGTGGGGATGTTTTTCCATCGGCAGGGACTGGGAAACTGGTCAGAATTGAATGAATGATGGATGCCGCTAAATACAGGGAAATTCTTGAGGGAAACCTGTTTCAGTCTTCCAGAGATTTGAGACTGGGACGGAGGTCCACCTTCCAGCAGGACAATGACCCTAAGCATACTGCTAAAGCAACACTCAAGTGGTTTAAGGGGAAACATTTAAATGTCTTGGAATGGCCTAGTCAAAGCCCAGACCTCAATCCAATTGAGAATCTTTGGTATGACTTAAAGTTTGCTGTACACCAGCGGAACCCATCCAACTTGAAGGAGCTGGAGCAGTTTTGCCTTGAAGAATGGGCAAAAATCCCAGTGGCTAGATGTGCCAAGCTTATAGAGACATACCCCAAGAGACTTGCAGCTGTAATTGCTGGAAAAGGTGGCTCTACAAAGTATTGACTTTGGGGGGGTGAATAGTTATGCACGCTCAAGTTCTGTTTTTTTGTCTTATTTGTTGTTTGTTTCACAATTTTTTTTTATTTTGCATCTTCAAAGTGGTAGGCATGTTGTGTAAGTTAAATGATACAAACCCCGCAAAAATCCATTTTAATTCCAGGTTGTAAGGCAACAAAATAGGAAAAATGCCAAGGGGGATGGATACCTTTGCAAGCCACTGTATGTGATGCTGCTAAACCAGCCATGATTTAGGGGAGGGTAGGCTATGCTTGTTTTTTAGTCAAATTAAGCGAAATGGGAGGGGATCCAATAATATTTTGCTGTTTCTAAATACGAGACTCACCAGCACAAAATGAACATCTCTCTTTCATGGGCATTGTGTGTCATAGCTGGATAGGCTGCGCTTCCGCTCTCAACATCAACTGCGTTACCTAGAAGACCTGCTGTTTGTGGGTCATAAACGTTCCCTTTAGTGCTGCATGAAACTGTCCATTTTGCATGTGTTTTTAAAGGACACGCCTCAAATATTGTCACCCCTCCCACCTCAGCGCAAGTCAGCTGACGTTAGGGCTGGAAAATGCCAGTGCTCATGTTCTTCCATGACGAAATTCCAAACTAACGTGTGTTTGACACTTCTCCATCCTACACAACTGAACTTACCTGGGTCCGTGTTACCACTAACTTCCTCCTCCTCTTCCCTGTTCTCCACTTCTGTTGCTGCTCTCTCCTCCGCCTCCTCTGTGAATGCTCTCTCCTCTGCCTCCTCTGTGACTGCTCTCTCTTCCGCCTCCTCTGTGAATGCTCTCTGCTCCGCCCCCTCTTTGAATGCTCTCTGCTCCGACCCCTCTTTGAATGCTCTCTGCTCCGCCCCCTCTTTGAATGCTCTCTGCTCCGCCCCCTCTTTGAATGCTCTCTGCTCCGCCCCCTCTTTGAATGCTCTCTGCTCTGCCTCTTCTTTGAATGCTCTCTCCTCCACCTCCTCTTTAATCCCTAGCTCCTCTTCTTTGACTGCTCTCTCCTCCGCCTCCTCTTTGAACACTCTCTCCTCTTTGAATGCTCTCTCCTCCACCTCCTCTTTGAATGCTCGCTCCTCCACCTCCTCTTTGAATGCTCGCTCCTCCACCTCCTCTTTGAATGCTCTCTCCTCCACCTCCTCTTTAATCCCTAGCTCCTCTTCTTTGACTTCTCTCTCCTCATCTTCCTCTTTGACTATCACATTGAGTTCCAGTGTTTGACTACAGTCCTCCAGCTTCACTAAGACCATCTCTGGACCTCACTGTGAGCTTCTCTGTGCTGGAAGACCACAGTAAGAACCCGGGGACTTGGGTTCAGACATGGAAGGCTATAAATGGATTCAAAAGAGGCACAAACAAATGTATGTAAGGTGAGTTAAACAAAATACTGGAACAACTTAGTTACTAAAGGAATATCACTAAATATTCCATCCACTAATACATTTAGCTAGCTAGCATTGCTTTGGCTATCGTACAGCTAGCGTTAGCTATGTTGAGCTAGTTGGGTTAGCTTTAGCTTACTGACAAATTTTACTGTCACCTTTCTCACTAGGATGAAACAATCTAGCTAGATTACCAGCAATAAGTTCGTTTGAAGCAATGGTGAACCAAAAATACATTTTATTTGTAATCTCTAAATGACCAGTTAGCTAATGATTAGCTACTTAAATTAACTAGCTAGCCAGCCTTCGATAACAAACAGCCTAGCTAACTAGCCATGCTAACTTACTAGCTAAGGGCTGCCAATATATTTATGCCATCTTAAAGATGGACAATTCACACATCACATAGTTGACAGTGCTGTCTTAATATCAAATAACGTTATCATTCACAACAGCGTCTTAAAAATAAACAAAGTTGCTTGGTATTACAGATAGCTAGTTAGCTCGGGTAGCTATTTTAATGGCCAGTAAGCAAGCTAGCTAACATTAGCTCAAATGGCTATTGTTTAAACATGATGACGTGGACAAATAATCCGACTACTAATGTTTACATATGGAAACGTTACAGAATATGTTAGAAATCTTGATTTTACCTTGACAACTGACTTTGAATTGGCAACTCTTGCTGTTCTAGCAAGCGTAACTTCTTCTTTGGTGGGGGTTTAACAGCTTCTTCGATTAGGTTTAACGGTGGTTGGTATCCAATACATGTAGCCTTACCGCCACCTACTGGACTGGAGTACAACTCACATATACTTTGCATGAAAAAATAAAATAAAAACTACCATCTAACGCTACACTCACAAAAAAATAATAATAACATAACACCACCCTACTCCACTATTTAAATATATTTAGTCCTACCTGAAGGGATGGGACACCACCACTTAACACACACTGTAACTCTTCTGATGTCAAGTCTCGCACACCCAAATAACTCTCTGCAGCTGCCACCACAAGTACAATTGATAACCATTTCTATAAATGCTAAAAATCCAAACTTACTGAAACATATATCACTTGTTGGCCTATCCCTCTGTACTGGTACAGATATACTACTCACACCACTCCTCTCAGGATCCCTCCCCCTTTACCCAGGGGTTTAACAGAAGTTTGCAGCCAATATAATGTTGCATTACTGCCACCAACTGGACCGGAGAATAAATCAATTATACTTTGTGAAAGAAAAATACAAATTACCCTGCCAACCATTGTTGATGTTAATGTGTTGATGTTCTCCATATGCATAGCCAGAATGATTTTGCAGTGCATGGCGATTGAAGAGGTTTCCTGTTATATTCATCAGAGGTGTAGGGAGGGTGAAATTTGTGAATCCAAACAAATAGTAAGTATACAGATGATTAACAAAACATGCACATGACAGTATTCATACCTTGGTTATTGTGGTGAATGTGAATGAAAAAAACTGTTTTGATTATGGTTTTCATACTCATACCTTGATAATGTAGATGCCTATGGGATATTCATTGACGAGGTAAGGAAGGAGGATGGTAAATGTGATCTGCATAACATGCCAATACCAACTGACATACCTTTGTATGCCTCCTTGTCTGTATACCTGCAGACACAGACACGAAAGTGAGCAGTTCAGTCATCTGCAGCCAATACAGCTAGCCTTCAACATATTCTTATAGCACACATATTCTTACCTCTTTGTTGATTGATATCCTTTGAATTGTGTCCATTTTCTGTTTTAGAAAGATTTGCACCAATATAAAAAGACAGATGGTATCATCATAAAACAAAATACATTTTGATCATACAAGGGACAAACGTTACCTTAAATTTAGGAGATCTTTACATTTTTCAGTTAAGTGCCTGCACCTGCTGTCCTTTCAAATTCAAATCTAGATGTTTCAGTTGGGCAGTTAGGTTCCTGCAAGAACCCCCCACCAACTAAGCACGTTCCTCGATGAACCCCACCTCCTATTGGGTTCCTCAAAGAACCTATTGGGGGCCATTTTCAGTGCCAAGAAGCCTAAGGTTCTTCGAAGGACTTTGAGGATCTTAGAAGAACCCTTGTTGAACCCCCTACTTTTTTGAGTGTACCTACCATTAGTCCCATCTCTCATTTAATTGGACTTACTTCACAGTAGTAAACAGAATAGTAGTAAATAGAAAAGCTATTTCAAGTATTTTGCTCTATATAGCTCAGATCCGAAGTTTAACGGTAAAACAGACGGTTCACCTTCTCCATTGATGTTTGCAGGCTACGTCTGAATACTGTAATGTCAAATGTATCAAGTAGACAATATTACATTTCTAAACAAAATATATTATACATACAGTACCAGTCAAAAGGTTGGACACACCTACTCATTCAAGGGTTTTTTCTTTATTTTTACTATTTTCTACATTGTAGAATAATAGTGAAGACATCAAAACTATGAAATAACACATATGGAATCATGTAGTTACCAAAAAAGTGTTAAACAAATCAAAATATATTTTATATTTGAGATTCCTCAAAGCCACCCTTTGCCTTGATGACAGCTTTGCACACTCATTGCTTTCTCTCAACCAGCTTCACCTGGAATGCTTTTCCAACAGCCTTGAAGGAGTTCCCACATATGCTGAGCACTTGTTGGCTGCTTTTCCTTCACTCTGTGGTCCAACTCATCCCAAACCATCTCAATTGGGTTGAGGTCGGGTGATTGTGGAGGCCAGGTCATCTGATGCAGCACTCCATCACTCTGCTTCTTGGTCAAATAGCCCTTACACAGCCTGGAGGTGTGTTGGGTCATTGTCCTGTTGAAAAACAAATGATAGTCCCACTAAGCACAAACCAGATGGGATGGCGTATAGCTGCAGAATGCTGTGGTAGCCATGCTGGTTAAGTGTGCCTTGAATTCTAAATAAATCACAGACAGTGTCACCAGCAAAGCAACCCCACACCATCACACCTCCTCCTCCATGCTTCACGATGGGAACTACACATGAGGAGATCATCCGTTCACCTACTCTGCGTCTTACAAAGACACGGCTGTTTGGAACCAAAAATCTCAAATTTGGACTCATCAGACCAAAGGACATATTTCCACCGGCCTAATGTCCATTGCTCATGTTCTTTGGCCCAAGCAAGTCTCTTATTCTTATTGGTGTCCTTTAGTAGTGGTTTCTTTGCAGCAATTCGACCATAAAGGCCTGATTCAAGCAGTCTCCTCTGAACAGTTGATGTTGAGATGTGTCTGTTACTTGAACTCTGTAAAGCATTTATTTAGGCTGCAATTTCTGAGTCTGGAAACTCTAATGAACTTATCCTCTGCAGCAGAGATAACTCTGGGTCTTCCTCTCCTGTGGCGGTCCTCATGAGAGCCAGTTTCATCATAGCGCTTGAGTGTTTTTGCGACTGCACTCGAAGAAACTTTAAAAGTTCTTGAAATGTTCCGTATTGACTGACCTTCATGTCTTAAAGTAATGATGTACTGTTGTTTCTCTTTGCTTATTTGAGCTGTTCTTGCCATAATATGGAGTTGGTCTTTTACCAAATAGGGCTATCTTCTGTATACCACCCCTACCTTGTCACAACACAATGATTCTATATGTGTTATTTCATAGTTTTGATGTCTTCACTATTATTCTACAATGTAGTAAAAATAAAGAAAAACCTTTGAATCAGTAGGTGTGTCCAAACTTGTGACTGGTACTGTATATCATAAACATTGCAGAATAAATTCCTCACCTTTTCTGGCCATGATGAGTTCATATTCCCCAAGTAGCCATACAACAAATTACCATACACATCTCTCATTTAATCAGGCCTATTAGATAGACTATTATAATTTCTAGTTTTTGCTCTTTGCATCTGAAAGGGTGCTCTGTCTATAACATACAGTAGAATTTAACAGGTGAACAGACAGTTGATCTTTTGCATTGATGTGTGTACCACTGTATGTAGGCCTACTGTAGTGTACATTTTTTGTTCAAGTAGACAATGTTTCAGATTTCGTAGGCAGAGCAGCGTATTTAAGTTTGGGAAAAAACGCATTCAAACAATCTGTTTACAGGGCCACAACAATTTGCAATTGTTTTTGTCTTTCAGAAACTGTCAGATAGCCTATAGCAAATGTCACTGCAAAAGAAAACATTCTGCCAACACCTCCAAAGGCATTTGATCAAGTTCGCCATTGCTATTTCCTTTACTGTCTTGGCCTAATTCCAATACTTCCAAAGTATAGGTCTACAGCAAATAAGGGCGTTATTGTCACCATAAAAGGTGAACGATGGGCGTTTTTCAAGCCGAGTTATATAATGCTCATTCAGGTGCGCACAGTTTTACAACAGGTCTGATTCATATAAAACGGGAAACATGCGTCTTTACACTCTAAAAAAATAGGGGTTCAATAAGGGTTCTTCTAAGATCTTCAAAGTTCTTAGAAGAACCTTAGGGTTCTTGGCACTAAAAATGCCCCCCAAAAGGTTATTCCAAGAACCCCATAGGAGGTGGGGTTATTTGAGGAACCTCCTTGGTTGGTGAGGTTTCTTGCAGGAACCTAACTGCCCAACTAAAACGTTTGGATTTGTATTTGAAACGACAGCAGGTGCAGGCACTTAAATGAAAAATTTAAACATCTCAATTTAAGGTAAGGTTTGTCCCTTGTATGATCTAAATTGATATTGTTTTATGATGATACCATCTATCTTTTCATATTTGTGCAAATCTTTCTAAAACAGAAAATGGGCACAATTCAATGGATATCAATCAACAAAGAGGTAAGAATATGTGTGCTATAAGAATATGTTGAAGGCTGCTGTATTGGGCGCAGATGACTGAACTGCCCACTTTTGTGTCTGCAGGTATACAGACAAGGAGGCATACAAAGGTATGTCGGTTGGTATTGGCATGTTATGCAGATCACATTAACCATCCTCCTTCCTTACCTCGTCAATGAATAGGCCTCAACAAGGTATATGTATGAAAAAACCATTTTCAAAACAGTTTTTTTCATTTACATTCATGACATAAACCTAAGTATGAAAACTGTCATTTGCATGTTTTGTTAATCATCTGTATAATTCGTATTTTTTGGATTTACAGACTTCCCTCCCTACACCTCTGATGAATATAACAGGAAACCTCTTCGATCACCATACACTGCCAAATCATTCTGGCTATGGATACGGAGAACATCAACACATTAACATCAACAATAGATAGCAGGGTAATTTGTATTATTCTACCACAAAGTATAATGGTTTTATTCTCCGGTCCAGTTGGAGGCAGTAATGCAACATTGTATTGGATTCCAACTGCCGTTAAACCCCACCAAAGAAGAAGGTACACTAGCTAGAACAACAAGAGCTGCCAATTCAAAGTCAGGTGTCAAGGTAAGATCAACATTTCTAAAATATTCTGTAACGTTTCCATAAATAAACATTAGTAGTCGGATTATCTGTCCACCAGATCATGTGTAAACAAAAACCATTTGAGCTAACCTTAGCTAGCTTGCTTACTGGCCATTAAAATGACTACCCAAGCTAACTAGCTATCTGTAATACCAAGCAACTTTATTTATATTAAAGACGCTGTTGTGAATGTTAACGTTATTTGTTATTAAGACAGCAATGTCAACTATGTGATGTGTGAATTGTCCATCTTTAAGATGGCATAAATCTATTGGCAACCCTTAGCTAGTAAATTAGCATGGCTAGTTAGCTAGGCTGTTTGTTATCGAAGGTTGGCTAGTTAGCTAGTTAATTTAATTTCAGTAGCTAATCATTAACTAACTGGTCATTTAGAGATTACAAATAAAATGTCATTTTGGTTCGCCATTACTTCAAACAAACGTATTGCTGGTAATTTGGCTATCTAGCTAGATCGCTTCATCCTAGTGAGAAAGGTGACAGTAAAATTCGTCAGTACGATAAAGCTAACCCAACTAGGTCAACATTGCTAACGCTAGCTGTACGATCGCCACAGCAATGCTAGCTAGTGATATGGATTAGTAGATTGCTAGTGGATGGAATATTAGGTATATTCCTTTATTAACTAAGCTGTTCCAGTATTTTGTGAAACTCACCTTACATTTTTTTGTGCCTCTTTTGAATCCATTTATAGCCTTCCATGTCTGAACCCAAGGCCCCGGGTTCTTACTGTGGTCTTCCAGCACAGAGAAGCTCACAGTGGGGTCCAGAGATGGTCTTAGTGAAGCTGGAGGACTGTAGTCAACCACTGGAACTCAATGTGATAGTCAAAGAGGAAGAGGAGGAGAGAGAAGTCAAAGAAGAGGAGCTAGGGATTAAAGAGGAGGTGGAGGAGAGAGCATTCACAGAGGAGGAGGAGAGAGCATTCAAAGAGGAGGTGGAGGAGAGAGCAGTCAAAGAGGAGGCGGAAGAGAGAGCATTAAAAGAAGAGGTGGAGGAGAAAGCAGTCACAGAGGAGGAGGAGAGAGCATTCAAAGAGGAGGTGGAGGAGAGAGCAGTCAAAGAGGAGGCGGAGGAGAGAGCATTCAAAGAGGAGGCAGAGGAGAGAGCATTCAAAGAGGAGGTGGAGGAGAGAGCGTTCAATGAGGAGGTGGAGGAGAGAGCATTCAAAGATGAGATGGTGGAAAGAGCGTTCAAAGATGAGATGGTGGAGAGAGCAGTCGCAGAGGAGAGAGCAGTCGCGGAGGAGAGACTGGTCACAGAAGTGGAGAACAGGGAAGAGGAGGAAGAAGTAAATGGTAACACTGACCCAGGTAAGTTCAGTTGTGTAGGATGGAGAGAGGTTGGTGCATTGGCAGCCACATGGGATTCCATAACTATTATTGGGTCTTTCCACTAATCTGGTGCCTTTTTCTGAAGAATAACTTGGTTTCATCTAATGTTAAAGGGGCAGTGCAGTTAAAAACGTGATGTTCCTGTTTTGAAAATAATTCCTGGAATTTCAACCTGTTCAGTTGGGATGGAGTTTTTGGCCCAGATCATGACATCACAATCTGCATATGTATCCTCCTACTTTGAAGGGGTAAGCGGGGTTGGCTCTGTTTGCCAATCAGGGCTGTATATGTAAATCTTTTTTAATTTGTATCAACATGCCCACAAGATCAGACTGAACATTCAAATGTCATAAGGAGGGTCTGGGAAATCAATGATAAAAAAATATATTTGGAGTTATTTTCATTAAATAAACACACGCAGTGATATATTAGACATACAGTGATGATAAAAACTACTGCATGGGGGCTTTAACATTCTGGGCTCTGTTTTCAGCTGGCGGTTAGGAGGCCCAAGTGTCAAACACACGTTAGTTTGGAATTTCGTCACGGAAGAACATGAGCACTGGCATTTTCCAGCCCTAACGCCAGGTTTGGCAATTTACCTGTCTGACTGTCTCTGAGGTGGGAGGGGTGGCAAAATGGACAGTTTAATGCAGCACTAAAGGGAACGTTTATGACCCACAAACAGCAGGTCTTCTAGGTAACGCTGTTGATTTGGAGAGCGGAAGCGCAGCCTATCCAGCCATGACACACAATGCCCATGAAAGAGAGATGTTCAATTTGTGCTGGTGAGTCTCGTATTTAGAAACAGCAAAATATTATTGGATCCCCTCCCATTTCGCTTAATTTGACTAAAAAACAAGAATAGCCTACCCTCCCCTAAATCATGGCTGGTTTAGCAGCATCACATACAGTGGCTTGCAAAAGTATTCACCCCTCTTGGCATTTTTCCTATTTTGTTGCCTTACAACCTGGAATTAAAATTGATTTTTGGGGGGTTGGTATCATTTGATTTACACAACATGCCTACCACTTTGAAGATGCAAAATAATTTTTTGTGTGAAACAAACAAGAAATAAGACAAAAAAACTGAACTTGAGCGTACATAACTATTCACCCGTCCCAAAGTCAATACTTTGTAGAGCCACCTTTTGCAGCAATTACAGCTGCAAGTCTCTTGGGGTATGTCTCTATAAGCTTGGCACATCTAGCCACTGGGATTTTTTCCCATTCTTCAAGGCAAAACTGCTCCAGCTCCTTCAAGTTGGATGGTTTCCGCTGGTGTACAGCAAACTTTAAGTCATACCAAAGATTTTCAATTGGATTGAGGTCTGGGCTTTGACTAGGCCATTCCAAGACATTTAAATGTTTCCCCTTAAACCACTCGAGTGTTGCTTTAGCAGTATGCTTAGGGTCATTGTCCTGCTGGAAGGTGAACCTCCGTCCCAGTCTCAAATCTCTGGAAGACTGAAACAGGTTTCCTTCAAGAATTTCCCTGTATTTAGCGCCATCCATCATTCCTTCAATTCTGACCAGTTTCCCAGTCACTGCCGATGAAAAACACCCCCACAGCATGATGCTGCCACCACCATGCTTCACTGTGGGGATGGTGTTCTCAGGGTGATGAGAGGTGTTGGGTTTGCGCCAGACATAGCGTTTTCCTTGATGTCCAAAAAGCTCAATTTTAGTCTCACCCGTTTGAATTCCGGGTCCTGGAGAGAAGTTGGTGCATTGGTGGCAACAGGGGATTCCAAAACTATGGCGGAAAAATATGTTGAAGTGAGCTGTCAACTGGAAGGTTGATGGTATAAAATCCTAGATGTCATCACCCGCGGTTGTTCCCTTGAGTAAGACACTTAACCCCTCCACAACAATTGCTCCACAGGCGCCATAGTATGGAAGTCCCCTGCTCCAACCTCTCCTATCTCCAAATCTAGAATCCTGAGTTGCTACATCCATTTTTGGACATTGAAATGAATGATATACAGTGGGGAGAACAAGTATTTGATACACTGTCGATTTTGCAGGTTTTTCTACTTACAAAGCATGTAGAGGTCTGTAATTTCTATCATAGGTACACTTCAACTGTGAGAGACGGAATCTAAAACAAAAATCCAGAAAATCACATTGTATGATTTTTAAGTAATTAATTAGCATTTTATTGCATGACATAAGTATTTGATCACCTACCAACCAGTAAGAATTCCGGCTCTCACAGACCTGTTAGTTTTTCTTTAAGAAGCCCTCCTGTTCTCCACTCATTACCTGTATTAACTGCACCTGTTTGAACTCGTTACCTTTATAAAAGACACCTGTCCACACACTCAATCAAACAGACTCCAACCTCTCCACAATGGCCAAGACCATAGAGCTGTGTAAGGACATCAGGGATAAAATTGTAGACCTGCACAAGGCTGGGATGGGCTACAGGACAATAGGCAAGCAGCTTGGTGAGAAGGCAACAACTGTTGGCGCAATCATTAGAAAATGGAACCTCGGTCTGGGGCTCCATGCAAGATCTCACCTCGTGGGGCATCAATGATCATGAGGAAGGTGAGGGATCAGCCCAGAACTACATGGCAGGACCTGGTCAATGACCTGAAGAGAGCTGGGACCACAGTCTCAAAGAAAACCATTAGTAACACACTACGCCGTCATGGATTAAAATCCTGCAGCGCACGCAAGGTCCCCCTGCTCAAGCCAGCACATGTCCAGGCCCGTCTGAAGTTTGCCAATGACCATCTGGATGATCCAGAGGAGGAATGGGAGAAGGTCATGTGGTCTGATGAGACAAAAATAGAGCTTTTTGGTCTAAACTCCACTCGCCGTGTTTGGAGGAAGAAGAAGAATGAGTACAACCCCAAGAACACCATCCCAACCGTGAAGCATGGTGGTGGAAACATCATTCTTTGGGGATGCTTTTCTGCAAAGGGGACAGGACGACTGCACCGTATTGAGGGGAGGATGGATGGGGCTATGTATCGCGAGATCTTGGCCAACAACCTCCTTCCCTCAGTAAGAGCATTGAAGATGGGTCATGGCTGGGTCTTCCAGCATGACAACGACCCGAAACACACAGCCAGGGCAACTAAGGAGTGGCTCCGTAAGAAGCATCTCAAGGTCCTGGAGTGGCCTAGCCAGTCTCCAGACCTGAACCCAATAGAACATCTTTGGAGGGAGCTGAAAGTCCGTATTGCCCAGCGACAGCCCCGAAACCTGAAGGATCTGGAGAAGGTCTGTATGGAGGAGTGGGCCAAAATCCCTGCTGCAGTGTGTGCAAACCTGGTCAAGACCTACAGGAAACATATGATCTCTGTAATTGCAAACAAAGGTTTCTGTACCAAATATTAAGTTCTGCTTTTCTGATGTATCAAATACTTATGTCATGCAATAAAATGCAAATTAATTACTTTAAAATCATACAATGTGATTTTCTGGATTTTTGTTTTAGATTCCGTCTCTCACAGTTGAAGTGTACCTATGATAAAAATTACAGACCTCTACATGCTTTGTAAGTAGGAAAACCTGCAAAATCGGCAGTGTATCAAATACTTGTTCTCCCCACTGTATATACTCATTGATTCTTGAAGAATATAACTTAGAAATGGCTCATGAGTCTAGTTCAACAGTCGTTCTCCATCAGAACCAACATATAAGCTTGTTTTACTCCAATGTTTCTAAACAAACACTGTATAGGCGCAAAACATGGATGAAACTATCATGTTGATATCATGCATGGTCAGTCCTTGCATCTTTAGATCTATTAATTTGAGAGTGGTTACATTTCTCAAAGCCCATCCCTCAGAGCTTTACCGAATCAGAGATGGGGTGGTTATTTGTCATTAGTTTAATTGAGGATTCTTGCTTCAAAGACCAAGTGCAGTAAAAATTATGTTTTTCCTGTGTTTTATATCATATTGTGCGACAGCTGATGAAACTAACACTGTAAAGGTGTGATCTTTTAAATAAGTTATTTCCAGATAGTTGCTGGTTGAAAATACAATTTCCACAGGACCTTCTAATCAGCAGGCTTGCATGGGTGGGAGTTTAGGCTTGCCATGGTGATGTCACCATGTGGTAAATTGTGGCAAAGTTCTTGCTGGAGAAATAGTTTATTTTGGCTAAAAATCATTTTTTTCCCCAACTTCAATGGAAATCTACACTGAACAAAAATATAAACGCAACATGTAAAGTATTGGTCCCATGTTTCATGAGCTGAAATAAAAGATCACAGAATATATCCATATGCACAAATCATTACACAGGTGCACCTTGTGCTGGGGACAATAAAAGGCCACTCTAAAATGTGCAGTTTTGTCATGCAACACAATGCAACAGATGTGAAGTTTTGAGGGAGCGTGCAATTGCCATGTTGACTGCAGGAATGTCCACCAGAGCTTTTGCCAGATAATGTAATGTTCATTTTTCTACCATAAGCTGCCTCCAACGTGGTTTCAATTAATTTGGCAGTACGTCCAACCGGCCTCACAACTGCAGACCACATATAACCACGCCAGCACAGGACCTCCACATCTGGCTTCTTCACCTGCAGTTTTCACAACTGAAGAATATCTGCACAAACTGTCAGAAATCATCTCAGGGAACCTCATCTGTGTGCTCATCGTCCGGTGTCGTAACCGACTTCAGTTGGCAAATGCTCACCTTCGATGGCCACTGCCACGCTGGAGAAGTGTGCTCTTCATGGATGAATCCCGGTTTCAACTGTACCGGACAGATGGCATGTGGACGAGTGGTTTGCTTATGTCAACGTTGTGAACAGCGTGCCAATGATGGCGGTGGGGTTATGGTATGGGCAGGCACACGCTACGGATAATGAACACGATTGCATTTTATTGATGGCAATTTGAATGCCCAGAGATACCGTGACGAGATCCTGAGGCCCATTGTCGTGCCATTCATCCACTGCCATCACCTCATGTTTCTGCATGATAATAAATGCATGTCGCAAGGATCTGTACACAATTCCTGGAAGCTGAAAATGTCCCAAGTTCTTCCATGGCCTGCAAACTCACCAGACATGTCACCCATTGAACATGTTTGGGATGCTCTGGATCGACGTAATGACAGCATGTTCCAGTTCCCTCCAATATCCAGCAACTTCGCACAGCCATTAAGGAGGAGTGAGACAACGTTCCACAGGCCACAATCAACTTCCTAATCAACTCTATGCAACAGAGATGTTGCGCTGCATGAGAAAAATGGTGGTCACACCAGATACTGAATGGTTTTCTGATCCACTTTCCCACCTTTACATTTTTTTTTATCTGTGACCAACAGATGCATATCTGTATTTCCAGTCATGTGAAATCCATAGATTAGGGCCTAATGAATGTTTTTCAATTCACTGATTTCCTTATGAGTATAATTTTTGAATGTGCATGTTGCGTTTTATATTTTTGTTCAGTGTATTAAAGTAAGGTACCTAATTGTTACCCAATAAATGATTTGATATTGATATAAAAACGTCTGCATTGGGCCTTTAAACAAGTATTTTAAAGACCATTTCAATGCTGTTCCTGATTGCAACCCCATATTTGTTCATTTTCCCACAGGAGAGAGCTCCAATCCAGGCTCAGATAGCGATCCCAGTACCACAGCATCAGGAAACCATAAACAACACAGACAGAGGAACTCAAGACAGAAACATCACCACTGCATGGACTGCTTCACTAGTTTCTATGAGCCAGAGGAGTTGAGAAGGCACACTTGTAGGCCCCACCCCTGCTCAGATTGCAGAGGCAGCTTTATTTGTCCAACTCACCTCAAATCAAAACAGGCTCAAAAAAGGAAGACGACATACCCGTGTGGTCAATGTGGGAAGATATGTGAAACACCAAGCAAACTCAAGACGCACCAGATAACTCATACAGGAGAGAAGCCATACCACTGCTCTGTTTGTGGGAAGGGTTGCAGTAATTCGGACCATCTAAAGACACACCAGAGAACTCATACAGGAGAGAAGCCTTACCACTGCTCCCAATGCGGAAAGAGTTTCAGTCAGTTATCAACTCTGAGAAACCACCACCTAACTCACACAGGAGAGAAGCCTTACCTCTGCTCTCATTGTGGGAAGAGTTTCAGTCAGTTAGCCAACCTAAATACACACCAGTTAATTCACACAGGAGAGAAGCCTTACCTCTGCTCTCAATGCGGGAAGGATTTCAGACATCCAAGAGAATTAAAGTCACACATGAGAACTCACACAGGAGAGAAGCCGTTCCACTGCTCCCAATGTGGAAAGAGTTTCAGTCAGTTATCAACTCTGAAAAAACACCAGCTAACGCACACAGGAGAGAAGCCTTACCTCTGCTCTCAATGTGGGAAGAGTTTTACCACATTATGTGAGCTAAAGGCACACCAGATAACTCACACAGGAGAGAAGCCTTACCACTGCTCACAATGTGGGGATAGTTTCACCAGTTTATACTTCCTAAAGAAACACCAGCGAATTCACAAGGGAGGAAAGCTGTTCCACTGCTCCCCGTGTGGTAAGAGTTTCAGTCAGTCATCAACTCTTAAAAAACACCAGATAACGCACACAGGGGAGAAACCTTACCACTGCTCTCATTGTGGAAAGAGTTTCAGTCTGTCAGGAAACCTAAAGAGACACCAGGTAACCCACACAGTAGAGAAGCCTTACCGCTGCTCTCATTGCGGGAAGAGTGTCAGTCAGTTACAACACCTAAAGACACACCAGTTAATTCACACCGGAGAGAAGCCATACCACTGCTCTCAGTGTGGGAAGAGTTTCAGTCAATCATCAACTTTGAAGAAACATCAGAGAACTCACACAGGAGAAAAGCTGTGTCATCAGATCTGAAGACACCAGCTTGTTCACATAGAGGAGAAGCCTTAACTCCACTTTCAATGTAGGGATAGTTTCACCAGTTTTATATATTTTTTTAAAACACCAACTAATTATGACTAACAATAACTTACTTGGTTAAATAACGGGGGGACTTGCAAAGGAGTGTGGCACCTGCTCCCTGTGTGCTTCTGTCACCAGGTGAAAAAACCTTTCCAAGCCAAACCTTCATATGATGACCACTAACCGCTACACACACAGTCTACATCATTGCCTACTAGAACTAGCGTGTTAGTAAACCTGCTACAATCATGCAGTACAGTGTACAGTCAGAAAGCAGTTTAGCAGTTACACCGGCGGGCCCCGGTGGCAATAAATTAATAAAATCATAATCTTAAGTTGACTTGGAAGAGTTCCAGTGTTGGATAGCCATAGCCAGCTAGCTAACCTAGCATCCCTCTCTGTTTAAGCCCGGTGTTTGAGTAGGCAAAACTAGCTAGCTGCTTTTGCTAGCTAAGTGAAAATGAAAAAAAAAAAATACAACCAGATACAGCTAGGTCTCCCTCTATCTCTCTTCTCCTTAATTTTGGAAGAAATTAATTTGTTAACTGTTCAACTGTTGTCTTTGTCTCTCTTTGAGTCAACTACTCACCACATTTTATGTACTATGTACTGCAGTGCTAGCTAATTGTAGCGTATGCTCTCAGTACTGGATTATTTATCTGATCCTTTGATTGGGGGGACAACATGTTCGTTCATGTTGCAAGAGCTCTGATAGGTTGGAGGGTGTCCTCTGGAAGTTGTCATAATTACTGTGTAAGTCTATGGAAGGGGGTGAAAACCATGAGCCTCCTAGGTTTTGTATTGAAGTCAATCTACCCAGAGGAGGACAGAACCTAGCTGTCCTGCGGCTACTCCATGGTGTACTGAGGCTACTGTAGACCTTCATTGCAAAACAGTGTGTTTTAATCAATTATTTGGTGACGTGAATATATTTAGTATAGATTTACCTAAAATGTTTCACTATTTAGATTTGTCTGAAATTCACTGAAGAGGTGGCTCCTCCCCTTCCTCCTCTGAGGAGCCTTCACTACTCTATGGGGTATAAACTTCCTTCTTAACCTCTGATGACACATTCTAACCAACACAAAATATTGTTTCCTACTATCAATAAAGTACATTTCTGTTTCAAAACTATACTGTAAGTCCTACATACACATGCTTAGTACTCTTAGAAAGGTAAGAACTGTGGGATTCAGAAACAATGTGACTACTACAGAGCCCGAAATACAGCAGATATTAAGAGGTTTGAAAGTCTAGGTTTGAGATCAAATATGTCACCAATTAGTGTTCCAAAAGGAATTTTTAGCAATCAGGGCTTTCCACTTAAGGAGTAAGAAAGTAATAAATAAGACACAGAAAGGTGAAGAAACTTCAAACTTGTTTTCCCATTCACTTTTCCTATTGTAAACGATGAGTTAGCTAAACGGCGAATGTGGAGGATGCATTCAAGGTAATGTGGATGGAGAAGGAAATGCATTGTGAAGGGGTCTCAGACCAACGCCTACGCACCTGCTCTACTGAGTCCCTGTGACTGGCACAGACATCCAAGCTGTCTGGTTCTGTGAAAAGAGGACGCTGCGCCTAACCACAGAAAAATCCCCTTCAGCTAGAAGATGCTTACTTCTCCCTCATCAAATGTAAAATGTCGCAAGATGATATTGTCCAGTTCCTGTATGAGAAGTCAAGTATCGGTCAAACCCATGTTTTTGAAGCTATTAAAATACTGACAAGATGATTGGCGCTTACGGGGATAGGTAGATGTATTAAGCTGTTAGGGGATGTCAAGCCAGGAAGGGTTGGGGAGGCTTTATAAGTTACAGGATGTCTTAGACACCTCGCAGAACTTGGGGAGAGCTATCAATATTGTACTCTGTACCAACTTCTGCCTGCAATTGCATTAACTAAAGAATAATCTGAATACTTTGACGAAGAGTCAGTGTTTCCTTCTTACCACCACATATTGATTTGAGCATCATTACACCTGATCATCAGTGGAAGAATTTGAGCCAACAATTGCTTTACAATGACCATCAGGGTGGATCCTTTCCATGCATACTAAATGGTTGCACTTTTGGTGACTTGACCTACATTGCATACTCTATGACTACGTCCATAGCACATGATTTATGGCCTTTATGTGGGGGGGGTTCTTATGACATTCCCAGCAGTAAGATTTTAGTTAGATTTCCAAAACGACAAGGCCTGTAGCTTTCAGATGTCACTTTCTATTTTCTGATGTATTTTTTTTTTGGGGGGGGGTGCAGTTAATATGTGGAACAGTAACCGTGAGTAACACATGACAGATGGTAATGATCACAGTAATGGAGTGAAAATGTAAAGGTAAAATAAATTATATAGTAATTAATGATGAATTAGATAATCAATCAATCAAAAATATTTTTAACAAATGAACATATTGTTAAGTGAAAGTGCTGAATAGTACCAGAGCTTAAACCCTTATAGACCCTAGCATGTCTTGGGGATCCCCTGTTATTGGTAATGGTGAGAGGTTAGCATGTCTTGGGGATCCCCTGTTATTGGTAATGGTGAGAGGTTAGCATGTCTTGGGGATCCCCTGTTATTGGTAATGGTGAGAGGTTAGCATGTCTTGGGGATCCCCTGTTATTGGTAATGGTGAGAGGTTAGCATGTCTTGGGGATCCCCCTGTTATTGGTAATGGTGAGAGGTTAGCATATCTTGGGGGTCCCCTGTTATTGAGCTCAGGTGCATCCTGTTTCCAATGGTTCATCCTTGAGATGTTTCTACTACTTGATTGGAGTCCACCTGTGGTCAATTCAATTATTTGGACATGATTTGGAAAGGCACACAGCTGTCTATATAAGGTCCCACAGCTGACAGTGCATGTCAGAGCAATAATCACACCATGAGGTCGATGGAATTGTCCATAGAGCTCCGAGACAGGATTGTGTCGAGGCACAGATCTGGGGAAGGGTACCAAAAAATGTCTGCAGCATTGAAGGTCCCCAAGAACACAGTGGCCTCCATCATTCTTAAATGGAAGAAGTTTGGAACCACCAAGACTCTTCTTAGAGCTGGCCACCTGGCTAAACTGAGCAATCGGGGGAGAAGGGCCTTGGTCATATATATATATATATATATTTTTGTGTGAGTGTAGTGTTAGATAGTAGGGTATTTGTTATTTATTTTTTCAAGCAAAGTATAAGGGAGTTATACTCCAGTCTAGTAGGTGGCGGTAATGCAACATTTATTGGATGCCAACCGCCGTTAAATCTCATCGAAGAAGAAGTTAAACCCCGGGATGACCCTGTAGGGGAGATGGAGGAGGAATGGGACGCTGACAGAAAGACGGCGGAACGTACAAGTGGATTCTGATTCCAATGGCGGTAGAATCAAGGAGAGTTGGAGTCTTGTTCAAAAGAATGGAAAACGGAGCCAAGTAGTGAACAGTGAAGAGAAGGTCCCTTCATATCTAGTAGGAGGACGGTTTGTTAATGAGGAGCAGCTGAGCAAAGTACCAATATTGAAGAAACCATTTGAGATATCCAAACTGGTGGAGAGAGTGTTGGGTAAATTGAAGGCTGTGAGGATCACGAGAGGTGTGCTTGTTTTGATTTATTGTGCTTCTGCGGATCAGAAGGATCACGTGTTGCATCTCACCTGATTTGATACGTTTGAAGTGTCGTGTGTGTCTCTTCGGAACAGGGCACCCCTCAATGGGGTTATATCTGGCGTCTCGTGGGAAGTCGATTTTTGAACAGATTACAAATATTTGTTGTAAAGCTTTTGGTCATGTTTCAAGTGTTTGCAGAAGGGAGAAGCCAAGATGTCCAAGTAGTGGAAAAGATCATATCATGTGTTATAAAAGTGAGGAAAATGTGACATGTTGCAATTGTGGTGGGAACCATGAAGCTACATCTTTCGATTGCCTGACAAGGGTGAAAGAGAATGAGGTGGCCAAAGTCAGGGCAGTCCAGAGCATTTCATATGCAGCAGCTGTTAAAAGGATTGAGGGTTTGAATGGTTCTCTTGAAGAGTCCATGGTGGTGGATGGGCCTTCACTGCAGGCTGCAGGGGTTGCCTTTCACCAGCAGGACCCTGATATTTTAAAGGTTAAGAAGGTGGACTTTGTGGCCTTTATAGCTATGGTGATTAAATGGCACTGCCAAGGCGGACAGAAGGTCCAGGAAGATGGATATCATTGTGGATGTGGCAGAGCCATAGCTATAAAGCGGTGGAGTTACAGGGAATATTGTCACAAGCCGTACCACCCTCTCAGGCCCTAGAGCCTGAGAAATTGAGATTTGAAAGAAGGACGAAGTGGGAGTTTTGTTTTGTTTTTGTCAATGTACCTAATTTTATTTAGGTGAATTAAGTTAGTTTCCCTATCACATATGGATTTTCTTTTTAACTTGTTTAGGTTTTTCAACCCGTCCAGTTGGTGGCAGAAAATACACATTTTTGGGTTGTAGACTGCCATAAAACCCACAGAAGAAGGGGAGCTGGCGGAAGCAGAAGTGTCGTTTGAAGCTGAAAGCACGTCGAGTACAGTTAGCGAAAAAGATGAGTGGACAACAGTGAAGTCCAAGAAGGAGTGGTATGGTGTTGATATCATAGTAACCAGGAGTGGTATGGTGTTGATATCATAGTAACCAGGAGTGGTATGGTGTTGATATCATAGTAACCAGGAGTGGTATGGTGTTGATATCATAGTAACCAGGAGTGGTATGGTGTTGATATTAAAGTAAACAGGAGTGGTATGGTGTTGATATCATAGTGACCAGGAGTGGTATGGTGTTGATATCATAGTAACCAGGAGTGGTATGGTGTTTATCATAGTAACCTGGAGTGGTATGGTGTTGATATCATAGTAACCAGGAGTGGTATGGTGTTTATCATAGTAACCAGGAGTGGTATGGTGCTGATATCATAGTAACCAGGAGTGGTATGGTGTTGATATCATAGTAACCAGGAGTGGTATGGTGTTGATATCATAGTAACCAGGAGTGGTATGGTGTTGATATCATAGTAACCAGGAAGTGGTATGGTGTTGGTATCATAGTAACCAGGAAGTGGTATGGTGTTGATATTGTGTGTGTGTATCTAAAGAGCAAAAGGAAGCATTGTGGCTCGCGGAATTCATTCTGGCTATGGATACGGAGATCATCAACACATTAACATCAACAATAGTCGGCAGGGTAATTTGTATTTTCCTATCACAAAGTATAATGGAATATGCTCCGGTCCAGTTGGAGGCGGTAATGCAACATTATATTGGATGCCAACCGCCGTTAAACCCAACCAAAGAAGAAGAAGTTACGCTACCTAGAACAACATGAGCTGCTAATTCAAAGTCAAGTGTCAAGGTAAAATCAAGATTTGTAACATATTCTGTAACTTCTATGAATAAACATTAGTAGTCGGATTATTTTTTCACGTCATCATGTGTAAACAATAGCCATTTGAGCTAACGTTAGCTAGCTTGCTTACTGGCCATTAAAATAGCTACCCGAGCTAACTAGTTATCTGTCTATCTGACATACCAAGCAAGGTTATCTTAACGACGCTGTTGTGAATTATACCGTTATGTGTTATTAAGACAGCAATGTCAACTATGTGATGTGTGAATTGTCAATCTTTAAGATGGCATAAATCTATTGGCAACCCTAGCTAGTAAGTTAGCATGGCTAGTTAGCTAGGCTGTTTGTTATCGAAGGCTGGCTAGCTAACTTGTTAATTTAATTTCAGGAGCTAATCATTAGCTAACTGGTCATTTAGAGATTACAAATCAAATGTCATTTTGGTTCGCCATTGCTTCAAACGAATTTATTGCTGGTAATTTGGCTATCTAGCTAGATTGTTTCATCCTAGTGAGAAAGGTGACAGTAAAAATCTAAAGCTAACCCAACTAGCTCAACATAGCTAACGTTAGCTGTACGATCGCCAAAGCAATGCTAGCTAGCTATATGTATTAGTGGATGGAATATTTAGTTATAATCCTTAATTAACTAAGCTGTTCCAGTATTTTGTGAAACTCACCTTACATTTGTTTGTGCCTCTTTTGAATCCATTTATAGCCTTCCATGTCTGAACCCAAGTCCCCGGGTTCTTACTGTGGTCTTCCAGCACAGAGAAGCTCACAGTGGGGTCCAGAGATGGTCTTAGTGAAGCTGGAGGACTGTAGTCAACCACTGGAACTCAATGTGATAGTCAAAGAGGAAGAGGAGGAGAGAGAAGTAAAAGAAGAGGAGCTAGGGATTAAAGAAGAGGTGGAGGAGAGAGCGTTCAAAGAAGAGGTGGAGGACAGAGCATTCAAAGAGGAGGTGGAGGAGCGAGCATTCAAAGAGGAGGTGGAGGAGAGAGCATTCAAAGAGGAGAGAGTGTTCAAAGATGAGGTGGAGGAGAGAGCAGTCACAGAGGAGGCGGAGGAGAGAGCAGTCACAGAAGTGGACAACAGGGAAGAGGAGGAAGAAGTAGATGGTAACACTGACCCAGGTAAGTTCAGTTGTGTAGGATGGAGAGAGGTTGGTGCATTGGCAGCCACATGGGATTCCAGAACTATTATTGGGTCTTTCCACCAATTTGGTGCCTTTTTCTGAAGAGTAACTTGGTTTCATCTAATTTTAAAGGGGCAGCGCAGTTAAAAACATGATATTCCTGTTTTGAAAATAATTCCTGGACTTTCAGCCTGTTCAGGTGGGATGGAGTTTTTGGCCCAGATCATGACATCACAATCTGATATTAATGACCAGTTATCTTTTATTTGCATATGTATCCTCCTACATTGTAGGTGTAAGCGGGTAGGCTCTGTCCGCCAATCAGGGCTGTTTATGTAAATATATTTTAATTTGTATCAACATGCCCACAAGATCAGACTGAGCATTTCAATGGCAAAAGGAGGCTCAGGGAAATAAATAAAAAAAACATGGAGTTATTTTCATGAAATAAACACAAGCAGTGATTTATTAGAAATACAGTGATGATTAAAAAATACTGCATGGGGGCTTTAACATTCTGGGCTCTGTTTTCAGCTGGCGGTTAGGAGGCCCAAGTGTCAAACACACGTTAGTTTGGAATTTCATCATGTAAGAACATGAGCACTGGCATTTTCCAGCCCTAACGCCAGGTTTGGCAATTTACCTGTCTAACATCAGCTGACTTGCGCTGAGGTGGGAGGGGTGGCAATATTTGAGGCATGTCCTTAAAAACACATGCAAAATGGACAGTTTCTTGCAGCGCTAAAGGGAACGTTTAAGACCGACAAACAGCAGGTCTTCTAGGTAACGCAGTTGATTTGGAGAGCGGAAGCGCAGCCTATCCAGCCATGACACACAGTGCCCATGGAAGAGAGATGTTCATTTTGTGCCGGTGAATCTCATATTTAGGAACATAAAATTTCGTTTAATTTGACTAAAAACCAAGCATAGCCTACCCTACTCCTAAATAATGGCTGGTTTAGCAGCATCACATACAGTGCATTCGGAAAGTGTTCAGACCCCTTGACTTTTTCCAAATTTCGTTAAGTTACAGCCTTATTCTAAAATGGATAAATAAAATAAAATAATCTCAGCAATCACACAATACCCCATATTGACGAAGCAAAAACAGGTTTTTATAAATATTTGCAAATTTATTAAAATAAACGAAATACCTTATTTACATAAGTATTCAGACCCTTTGCTATGAGACTCGAAATTGAGCTCAGGTGCATCCTGTTTCCATTGATCATCCTTGAGATGTTTCTACAGCTTGATTGGAGTCCACCTGTGGTACATTGTCAGACCAAAAACCAAGCCATGAGGTCGAAGGAATTGTCCGTAGAGCTCCGAAAAAGGATTATGGCAAGGCACAGATCTGGGAAGGGTACCAACACATTTCTGCAGCATTGAAGGTCCCCAAGAACACAGTGGCTTCCATCGTTCTTAAATGGAATACGTTTGGAACCACCAAGACACTTCCTAGAGCTGGCCGCCCGGCCAAACTGAGCAGTCGGGGGAGACGGGCCTTCGTCAGATGACCAAGGTGACCAAGTACCCAATGGTCGCTCTGACAGGGCTCTAGAGTTCCTCTCTGGATATGGGAGAACCTTCCAAATGGACATCCATCTCTGCAGCACTCCACCAATCAGGCCTTTATGGTAGAGTGGCCACGCTGAAGCCACTCCTCAGTAAAAGGCACATGACAACCCGCTTGGAGTTTGGCTAAAGGCACCTAAAGGACTCTCAGACCATGAGAAACAAGATTCTCTGGTCTGATGAAACCAAGATTGAACTCTTTGGCCTGAATGGCAAGCGTCACGTCAGGAGGAAACCTGGCACCATCCCTATGGTGAAGCATGGTGGTGGCAGCATCATGCTGAGGGGATGTTTTTCAGCGGCAGGGACTGGGAGACTAGTCAGGATCGAGGCAAAGATGAACATAGCCTCCTGTAGCTCAATTGGTAGAGCATGGCGCTTGCAATGCCAGGGTTGTGGGTTTGATTGGCTGCCGTTTTACAGCCCTCTAACCAATTGTACTATTATGTGTGTTTTTCCGCGTTATTTGTAATTTATTTTGTACATAATGTTTCTGCCATCGTCTCTTATAACCAAAAAGAGCTTCTGGATATCAGGACAGCGATTACTCACCTCGTATTGGACGAAGATTTTTTCTTCAACGAGGCGGCCGCGAAGGATATCATACAGACACCCGACAAGGCCCAAATCCCTGTCATTCACATGAGGAAGAGACTGAGATATCGTGGACGTAGGTCGGGGTGCCTTGTAAGGATCCGACGGCGAGCGAGTAAACTGCCTCTTCCATCAATCCTATTAGCCAATCTTCAATCATTGGAGAACAAATTGGATGACCTAAGATTACGGTTATCCTACCAACGGGACATTAAAAACTGTAATATCTTATGTTTCACAGAGTCGTGGCTGAACGACGACATGGATAACATACAGCTAGCGGGCTATACGCTACATCGGCAGGATAGAACGGCTGACTCCGGTAAGACAAGGGGTGGCGGTCTGTGTATATTTGTAAACAACAGCTGGTGCACAAAATCAAATACTAAGGAAGTCTCGAGGTTTTGCTCGCCTGAGGTAGAGTATCTTATGATAAGCTGTAGACTGCACTATTTACCAAGAGAGTTTTCATCTATATTTTTCATAGCTGTCTATTTACCACCACAAACCAATGCTGGCATTAAGATTGCACTGAATGAGTTATATAAGGCCATAAATCAACAGGAAAACGCTCATCCACATGCAGCGCTCCTAGTGGCCGGGGACTTTAATGCAGGGAAACTTAAATCCGTTCTACCTAATTTCTACCAGCATGTTAAATGTGCAACCAGAGGAAAAAACCTCTGGACCACCTTTACTCCACACACAGAGACGCATACAAAGCTCTCCCTCGCCCTCCATTTGGCAAATCTGACCATAACTCTATCCTCCTGATTCCTGCTTATAAGCAAAAACTAAAGCAGGAAGCACCAGTAACTCGGTTAATAAAAAAGTGGTCAGATGACGCAGATGCTAAGCTACAGGACTGTTTTGCTAGCACAGACTGGAACATGTTCCGGGATTCTTCAGACAGCATTGAGGAGTACACCACATCAGTCACTGGCTTCATCAATAAGTGCATCGATGATGTCGTCCCCACAGTGACCGTACGTACATACCCCAACCAGAAGCCATGGATTACAGGAAACATCCGCACTGAGCTAAAGGGTAGAGCTGCCGCTTTCAAGGAGCGGGACTCTAACCAGGACGCTTATAAGAAATCCCGCTATGCCCTCCGACGAACCATCAAACAGGCAAAGAGTAAATACAGGACTAAGATTGAATCGTACTACACTGGCTCTGACGCTCGTCGGATGTGGCAGGGCTTGAAAACTATTACAGACTACAAAGGGAAGCACAGCCGCGAGCTGCCCAGTGACACAAGCCTACCAGACGAGCTAAACCACTTCTATGCTCGCTTCGAGGCAAGCAACACTGAAGCATGCATGAGAGCACCAGCTGTTCCGGATGACTATGTGATCACGCTCTCCGTAGCCGATGTGAGTAAGACTTTTAAGCAGGTCAACATTCACAAGGCCGCAGGGCCAGACGGATTACCAGGACGTGTACTCCGAGCATGTGCTGACCAACTGGCAAGTGTCTTCACTGACATTTTCAACATGTCCCTGACTGAGTCTGTAATACCAACATGTTTCAAGCAGACCACCATAGTCCCCGTGCCCAAGGACTCTAAGATAACCTGCCTAAATGACTACCGACCCGTAGCACTGACGTCTGTAGCCATGAAGTGCTTTGAAAGGCTGGTCATGGCTCACATCAACAGCATTATCCCAGAAACCCTAGACCCACTCCAATTTGCATACCGCCCCAACAGATCCACAGATGATGCAATCTCTATTGCACTCCACACTGCCCTTTCCCACCTGGACAAGAGGAACACCTACGTGAGAATGCTATTCATTGACTACAGCTCAGCATTCAACACCATAGTGCCCTATAAGCTCATCAATAAGCTAAGGATCCTGGGACTAAACACCTCCCTCTGCAACTGGATCCTGGACTTCCTGACGGGCCGCCCCCAGGTGGTAAGGGTAGGTAACAACACATCTGCCACACTGATCCTCAACACGGGGGCCCCTCAGGGGTGCGTGCTCAGTCCCCTCCTGTACTCCCTGTTCACCCATGACTGCATGGCCAGGCACGACTCCAACACCATCATTAAGTTTGCCGACGACACAACAGTGGTAGGCCTGATCACCGACAACGATGAGACAGCCTATAGGGAGGAGGTCAGAGACCTGGCCGTGTGGTGCCAGGACAACAACCTCTCCCTCAACGTGACCAAGACAAAGGAGATGATTTTGGACTACAGGAAAAAAAAGAGGACTGAGCACGCCCCCATTCTCATCGACGGGGCTGTAGTGGAACAGGTTGAGAGCTTCAAGTTCCTTGGTGTCCACATCACCAACGAACTATCATGGTCCAAACACACCAAGACAGTCGTGAAGAGGGCACGACAAAGCCTATTCCCCCTCAGGAGACTGAAAAGATTTGTCATGGGTCCTCAGATCCTAAAAAAATTATACAGCTGCACCATTGAGAGCATCCTGACTGGTTGCATCACCGCCTGGTATGGCAACTGCTTGGCCTCCGACCGCAAGGCACTACAGAGGGTAGTGCGTACGGCCCAGTACATCACTGGGGCCAAGCTTCCTGCCATCCAGGACCTCTATACCAGGCGGTGTCAGAGGAAGGCCCTCAAAATTGTCAAAGACTCCAGCCACCCTAGTCATAGACTGTTCTCTCTGCTACCGCACGGCAAGCGGTACCGGAGTGCCAAGTCTAGGTCCAAAAGACTTCTCAACAGCTTCTACCCCCAAGCCATAAGACTCCTGAACAGCTAATCATGGCTACCCGGACTATTTGCACTGCCCCCCCACCCCATCCTTTTACGCTGCTGCTACTCTGTTAATTATTTATGCATAGTCACTTTAACTCTACCCACATGTACATATTACTTCAACTACCTCAACTGGCCGGTGCCCCCGCACATTGACTCTGCACCGGTACCCCCCTGTATATATAGCCTCCCTACTGTTATTTTATTTTACTTCTGCTCTTTTTTTCTCAACACTTTTTTTGTTGTTGTTTTATTTTTAATGCACTGTTGGTTAAGGGCTGTAAGTAAGCATTTCACTGTAATGTCTGCACCTGTTGTATTCGGCGCATGTGGCCAATAACATTTGATTTGATTTGATTCCCACGAGGGGCCAATATGAAAAATGTATGCACTCACTAATAAACTGTAAGTCGCTCTGGATAAGAGCATCTGCTAAATGACTAAAATGTAAAAATGTAAATGAATCGAGCAAAGTACAGAGAGATCATTAATGAAAACCTGCTCCAAATGTTCACCTTCCAACAGGACAACGACCCTAAGCCATTGAAGAGGAGTAGGACAACGTTCCACAGGCCACAATCAACAGCTTAATCAACTCTATGCGAAGGATATGTCGCGCTGCATGAGGCAAATGGTCACTTACTGACTGGTTTTCTGATCCACGCTCTTACTTTTTTTTTTTGGTATCTGTGGCCAACAGAGGCATATCTGTATTTCCAGTCATGTGAAATCCATAGATTAGGGCCTAATGAACGTTTTTAAATTCATGATTATAATTTTTGAAATTGTTGCATGTTGCGTTTTATATTTTTGTTCAGTGTATTAAAGTAAGGTACCTAATTGTTACCCAATAAATTATTTGATATTGATATTAAAACAGCTGCATTGGGCCTTTAAACAATTATTTTAAAGACCATTTCAATGCTGTTCCTGATTCTAACCCCGCCATATCTGTTCATATTCCCACAGGAGAGAGCTCCAACCCAGGTTCAGACAGTGAGCCCAGTTCCACAGCATCAGGAAACCATCAACAACACAGACAGAGGAACTCAAGACAGAAACATCACCACTGCATGGACTGCTTCACTAGTTTCTATGAGCCAGAGGAGTTGAGAAGGCACACTTGTAGGCCCCACCCCTGCTCAGATTGCATAGGCAGTTTTATTTGTCCAACTCACTTCAAATCAAAACAGACTCAAAAAAGGATGACGACATACCCGTGTGGTCAATGTGGGACGAGATGTCAAACACCAAGCAAACTGAAGACGCACCAGAGAACTCACACAGGAGAGAAGCCATACCACTGCTCTGTTTGTGGGAAGCGTTTCACCAGGTTATGTGAACTGAAGGCACACCAGATAACTCACACAGAAGAGAAGCCTTACCACTGCTCTCAATGTGGGGATAGTTTCACCAGTTTATATTTCCTAAAGAAACACCAGCTTATTCACACAGGAAAAAAGCCATTCCACTGCTCCCAGTGCGGGAAGAGTTTCAGTCAGTCATCAACTCTGAAGACACACCAGATAATTCACACAGGAGAGAAGCCGTTCCACTGCCGTCAATGTGAGAAGAGTTTCGGTCATTTATCAACTCTGAAGACACATCAGATAACTCACACAGGAGATAAGCCTCACCTCTGCTCTCAGTGTGGGAAGAGTTTCAGTCTGGTAGGAAACCTAAAGAGACACCAGCTAACCCACACAGTAGAGAAGCCTTACCACTGCTCTCATTGTGGGAAGAGTGTCAATAGGTTACACCAACTAAAGACACACAACCTAACTCACACAGGAGAGAAGCCTTACCTCTGCTCTTATTGTGGGAAGGGTTTCCGTCAGTTAGCCAACCTAAATACACACCAGTTAATTCACACAGGAGAGAAGCCATACCACTGCTCTCAGTGTGGGAAGGATTTCAGACATCCAAGACACTTAAAGTCACACCAGATAACTCACACAGGAGATAAGCCTCACCTCTGCTCTCAGTGTGGGGATAGTTTCACAAGTTTATATTTCCTAAAGAAACACCAGCTAATTCACACAGGAAAAAAGCCATTCCACTGCTCCCAGTGTGGGAAGAGTTTCAGTCAATCATCAACTTTGAAGAAACATCAGAGAACTCACACAGGAGAAAATCGTCATCAGATCTGAAGACACTAGCTTCTTCACATAGGGGAGAAGCCTTACCTCTGCTCTCAATGTGGGGATAGTTTCACCAGTTTATAATTCCAAAAACACCAACTAATTATGACTAACAATAACTTACTTGGTTAAGTAAAGGTGGAAAAAAAGAACTTGCAAAGGAGTGTGGAACCTGCTCCCTGTGTGGAAAGCTTCAGTCAGTCATCAAATTTGAAGAGGTTGTACCAATACATTTGACATTTTAGTCATTTAGCAGACGCTCTTATCCAGAGCGACTTACAGTTAGTGAGTGCATACATTATTATTATTTTTTTCATACTGGCCTCCCGTGGGAATCGAACCCACAACCCTGGCGTTGCAAACGCCATGCTCTACCAACTGAGCTACATCCCTGCCGGCCATTCCCTCCCCTACCCTGGACGACGCTGGGCCAATTGTGCGCCTCCCCATGGGTCTCCCGGTCACGGCCGGCTACGACAGAGCCTGGATTCGAACCAGGATCTCTAGTGACACAGCCTTAGACCACTGCGCCACTCGGGAGAATAGTATCAATAGTAGAGAAGCTGTACCACTGCTCTGTGTGAGGAAAAGGTTCGCATAGAGACATAAAGATACACCAGCTTACTCGCACTGGAGAGAAGCTTTACCATGTTCTGGAGTTGTTTTAATATTGTTTATTGAAATAAAGCCGGTTTGATGATAACGGTTTATTGTGAACATATCCCTATTTCAGGAATCACCAAAAAGGCAGCATTGGAGAGAAAAGGCAGTTTTACAGAAACTGTATTGATTTTATTGGTTTTGGAATGCAATACTTCTATAACAGCAGACCTTCAGCAGACATCCAGATGATTTTCTAGAGGACGCGCCCACAACGGACAATTCAGTGAAGTTGTATTTGGCGTTGTGGAATCCGTAGCTAATATCTAGAGAATCCTCAGTAATCACAGACATAATATCCATAGCTAATATCTGTCCATAGAGAATCCTCAGTAATCACAGACATCATATCCATAGCTAATATCTGTCCATAGAGAATCCTCAGTAATCACAGACATAATATACATAGCTAATATCTGTCCATAGAGAATCCTCAGTAATCAGACATCATATCCATAGCTAATATCTGTCCATAGAGAATCCTCAGTAATCACAGACATCATATCCATAGCTAATATATTCTAGTTGGATTTCTATAAATCTCTTTTTTTTCTTTTTCCTCAAGTTAAAAAAATTAAATATAAGTTAGTCACAAGGGGGGGGTGTCATGACCCCCTCTTTAGGACCATCTGGCAGAACGCCCAGAATATGTTATTTAAGTTAAGATAGGAGGCGGAGCCAGTCACATTTAGGAACCAATCCAATGAATCATGTTTATGTAGGTTTTTATGTAGCCGTATATAAGGCTCTATGTAAGGAACGCCCTTGAAGAGCTCACTTCAGACCGGTACTTTATGCATCTAAGTTTGACTGTGACCTCTCCAGCTTGCTGTTAATAAACAATGATTCATTTAAGATTGACTGCGAGTGTCCCTGTGTTGAATTTCCACAACATTGTTAATGGTGAGAGGTTAGCATGTCTTGGGGCTATGATCTTTGTACCATTTATATTTATCCTGTCTCGAATGAAAAGTTTATGTTTTGCTATCTCCCAAAATAAATGCCATCTCTGATGAGAGACAGGCTCCTCTCCATCTTGCATTACAAACACTACACTTGTCCGTTCAGTAGCGGGGCAAGACTTTGTCTTGGGGATCCCCTGTTATTGGTAATGATGAAAGGTTAGCATGTTTTGGGGATCCCCTGTTATTGGTAATGGTGAGAGGTTAGCATGTCCCCTGTTATTGGTAATGGTGAGAGGTTAGCATGTCCCCTGTTATTGTTAATGGTGAGAGGTTAGCATGTCTTGGGGATCCCCTGTTATTGGTAATGGTGAGAGGTTAGCATGTCTTGGGGATCCCCTGTTATTGGTAATGGTGAGAGGTTAGCATGTCCCCTGTTATTGTTAACGGTGAGAGGTTAGCATGTCCCCTGTTATTGTTAACGGTGAGAGGTTAGCATGTCCCCTGTTATTGGTAATGGTGAGAGGTTAGCATGTCCCCTGTTATTGTTAACGGTGAGAGGTTAGCATGTCTTGGGGATCCCCTGTTACTGGTAATGGTGAGAGGTTAGCATGTCCCCTGTTATTGTTAATGGTGAGAGGTTAGCATGTCTTGGGGATCCCCTGTTATTGGTAATGGTGAGAGGTTAGCATGTCTTGGGGATCCCCTGTTATTGGTAATGGTGAGAGGTTAGCATGTCTTGGGGATCCCCTGTTATTGGTAATGGTGAGAGGTTAGCATGTCCCCTGTTATTGTCTTGTGGTGCAAGACTTTGTGAAGATGACGTACTGCGTAATGAAATACGTCACGATGTCGGCTTAGGAGTGTTCTAACATGCGTTTCCCTAAACACCACGCAGAGAAAACGTTGTTGAGGCATGTGTCGATACTGATAGGATCTAAAGAAAGGCAGCACTGCTCTCTGTGCTCTGACTTCCCCCTTTAACACATGTTGCTGCCTTAAAATGAAATCAGAAAAATTATTACATTTGATAATTTTTCCTACAGATCTACACAACCTACTCCACATTTTCAAAGTAAAAGAAGGTTAGAATATATTCAAAATTAATAAAAATAATCCTTAAATATCATAATAGGATAAGTCTCCACCCCCATGAGTTAATACTTGGTGGAAGTGTTACACCCCTGAAAAAGGGGAGAAATAATCACGAACGTGACGCAGTTATGTTTCCTCACTGACAAATTTAGTGTAATGATTTTACAAAAATACCACATTTTACAGAACAACAGATCTACAGGAACCAGAGTTTTGTAGGGTACAAAGCTTATTCAAGTCACAACAGCATAAACTGTAATTCACTAAAACATATACAAATGTTTCAATATAACTGTCAAACACAAAGTAGCTTTAGCTCAGTAACCCATAACTACATTTATCAACCATGTCAACAAAGTATTCGAAACACATTATACAAATAACCCCAAATATATTATTAACAACGCACATATTCATTCACAATTAGCATAAAATGGCAGCTACTCTCAGTACGAAGCTATATCGCTGCAACCAAGCAGATTACAGTCACACACGCACCTAATAACTCTCTTCAACTTAACTCTAACTTCCTCAAGATGTTACTAACACATACCTTAAACTCTCTTGACATGTTAGCAAGTTATTACATTCAAATTAACTCGTTTCATATCAATAACGTACCTGAAAAAGGGGAGAAATAATCACGAACGTGACGCAGTTATGTTTCCTCACTGACAAATTTAGTGTAATGAGAAAAAGACCGCGATTCCCCCAGGAAGTTGGGTGGAGACCAGAGCAATCGATCTCAGGCTCATAGATTAAGAGCATTAAGTAGATCACAGATGAACACTTTTACCCTTAAATTAGGCACCACAAACTAAAGTAGTCAATATAACATTTACACATTCCTCTTACAATATTAACCCTTTGACTCTTGACGGATTTTAAACACATTTATGCATTTTATCAATCTCTATGAACTAGTACTGGATGCATTATCTTTTTAACCTTAGATATTTTAAGATCCTTACATACCATGAACTTACTAATACTTTTTAGTGTATAACAGGCTATGAATATGTCCTTTAACCTGTCACACTCTCCCCGACAAAATAAATGTTGTCCCAACATTACCAACATTATCTTCTTAAACAGTCTATAAGCACTGGACGTAGAAAATCCTCTTCTGTAAGCTAGTCCTTGAGCAGAGGTCAAAGTTCACAGTTCAAATAGAACCAAGAAGTTATATTCACAGTCCATATCTGTTGACCAGCTGTATAAACAGTCCATAAGCAGTCTTTTCTCATACTATTGTCAACAGTCCATCAGTTTTAATGATCTCTATGCATAGTCTGCTAATTGTCTCGTGAAAGTCTGTGAAATCAGTCAGTAGTCCATGGTCAAACATGTCAACTCTGTCTGTGGCCTCAAGTTTGCTGAAGTCCATACATGTAGGGTGGCTGAAGGTAATATCCCTGTAGTGATGGCAGCCATGGAACCAGTCCTGGTGCAGGGTAGACAGGGAACAACTGTGGCTGTGGCTGGATACTGTAGCAGGAAGGGATACCAAGCTGATCATAGGTGATACGTCTTGGAGGGTGTCTCTCTCTTTGTGGCAGCTGGTAAGCTGGTTCCTCAGGTTCAGCAGCAGCAGTTAATGAAGGAAAGGCACTTAGTGGACGATCATCCAGCACATTTTCAGCAGGCAAGTTCATCTCCTCAGCAGGCAGTTCTTTAACTGTTGTTTTCTCCTCCAGCTGATTTTCAACAAGAGGCTGTGCTGGTAGCGTATCAGGAACTGGCACCGCAACTGTTTGTTTCACTGGTGGGGGCCTGTTTTCCGACTCTCTCGCTGGTTCAGCATACCTCTCAGGTACTGTAGGAGATGTGGGGACCTGTAGCGGCTCATGATGAAGGTCATATTCATCCCCGCTGTCTTCATCAGAATCTAGAGGCTGTGATCCAGGCTGATGTCTCTTTTTCTTACTTTTGTCATCTTTAGTCATTTCTGGTTGTCTCTCAAAAGGTAAGTGGTCACAGGACATGAGCAGGTTTCTGTGCAGGACCCGGGAGCGTCCCCCTACCCTTTTCTGGTCTCAACTCATAAATCGGCAGGTCTGAACCCATTTGTCTCACTACTGTGTGAATTTGATCTTCCCAATAGTTACGGAGTTTGCCTGGTCCTCCTCTTGGTGTCAGGTTTTTAATCAGAACTCGCTCGCCAGGCTGTAGCACTGAACTCCTAACTTTAGTGTCATAGTACTTCTTACTTCTTTCAGCAGCTTTCTGAGCATTTTCTTTTGCAATGGCGTATGCTTCTTCCATTCCTCGTTTCCAGTTCTCCACGTAGTCTCGCTGGTTACTGGAACCTGCCTCTGTGCACAATCCAAAGAACATATCAACTGGAAGCCTGGGTGATCTCCCAAACAGAAGATAAAATGGTGAATAGCCAGTCACTTCGCAACGGGTGCAGTTATAGGCATAAACCAGTTTGTTTAGAGACTCCTTCCAGTTTGACTTTTGTGTCTCAGTTAGTGTCTTTAGCATTTGCAACAATGTTCTGTTCATTCGTTCCACTTGACCGTTCCCCATCGGGTGGTAGGGTGTTGTTCTGGACCCGCCATGCCACTGAGTTTCTTTAACTGATGGAACAACTGATTTTCGAATTCTCCCCCTTGGTCATGGTGGATGCGGGAGGGGAACCCAAACTTCAGGGCAAAGTCATTGAAGATGAGATTTGCAGCAGTTTTTCCTGACTTTGATGTGGTGGCGTAGGCTTGAGTGAAACGTGTAAAATGGTCAACAATCACGAGGATGTACTCATATCCCCCTTTGCATCTGTCGAGATGGAGGAAATCTATACATACCAGTTCAAATGGCTGTGTTGTCACAATGTTTGTCAGAGGAGCTCTTGTTTCATGGCCTGGCTTTTTCTGCTTGACACAGCTACAAGTTTTAGTCACATAGTGCTCGATGTCAGATTGCATATAAGGCCAGAAGAAGCGGTCACGTACTAGTGATACAGTGCGGTCAGTACCTTGGTGTCCCATGTTATTGTGCAACTCTTCCATCACTTTACCTTTGTACTGCTCTGGTAGAACTAACTGCTTGCGGGCTGTAGTGATTCTGTAAAGAATACCATCACTGTCGATTGTCAATTTGTCCCATTCTCTGAATAGGCATTTTGTCTTTGGACTGAATTCCTTTTGCTCTTTAACTGGCGGTTTGGAACCAGACAGCTTGAAATCGAGCACAGGACGGATGACCGGATCAGACTCTTGTGCCTCTCTTATCCCCTCTTTTGGGATCGAGCTGATTGTTGCTGTAGTTGTCTCACCTTCAGCTGATACTGACATAGATGCAGCTGAAATTGACCAAGGCACAAAAGGCTCTTTCTGTACCTCTACTGCTTGTATAGTGGCGGCAATGGTGTCTGGTGGAAGCTCCTCAGAACATTCTCTCATCAGTGACTCTACATCCAGTGGCATCCTTGACAAAGCATCTGCATCACCGTTCTCTCTGCCTGGCCTGTACTTTATTGTAAAGTGGAAATCAGCCAATTCTGCAACCCACCTGGAAGTGGTTGCGTTCAGTTTTGCAGTAGACAGAATGTAGCTCAGCGGGTTGTTATCACTGTATACAGTGAAGGTCGGAGCATAGTACAAATAATCATGGAACTTATCAGTGATTGCCCATTTTAGAGCTAGAAATTCTAGCTTGCCAGAGTGGTAGTGATAGTTCTTCTCAGCTGCTGTTAAGGTTCGAGAGCCATAAGCAATGACCCTAAGCTTCCCATCTTGCTCTTGATAAAGAACTGCTCCCAAGCCTTGGTGTGACGCATCAGTGTGTACAACAAATGGCTGAGTGAAGTCAGGGAAACCTAAGACTGGTGGGTGAAGCAGACACTCAATCAGCTGTTCAAGTGCCTGTTGATGCTGGTCAGTCCACAGGATTGGCTTGTTTGAGGGCACCACATGACTTACTTTCTTTGTTTTTGCTTTCCGTGGGTGGTCAGGTAATTTCTCTGAATCTGCTTTCAGGAGGTCATACAGACAGCTGGCCCTCCTAGAAAAGTCTTTGATGTACTGTCTGTAGTAAGTGAGTAAACCAAGCATTTTTCTGAGCTGGCCCACAGTCTGTGGTCTGATCTCTTTCAATGCTCTTACTGCTTCAAAATCGGCTGGGTCAACTTTGCTGCCGTCTGCAGACACTATTCTGCCCAAATAACGGACCTGGGGTTTAAAGAGATCACACTTACTTGGCTTGAGTTTGATGCCATACTCTCTGAGACGCTGCAAAACCTTTTGCACATCATTCACATGGCTGTCGAAAGTTTTACTGAAAACTAGCGTGTCGTCCAGATAAGGAATGCAGATGTTGTCCCGGAGCCCTTCCAAACATTCCTCCATACAACGCTGAAAAGCTGCAGGAGCGTTCATGAGGCCGAATGGCATACGTATCCACTCATAGAGTCCCCATGGGGTCACAAATGCTGTCAGTGATCTGCTTTCTTCCGAGATGAACCCTTGGTGATATGCTTTTCCCTGATCTAAAAGGGAGAACCAGGAATTACCACCTAAACTGTCCATGATGTCCTGGACCCGAGGGATGGGCTGGCGGTCGGGATGTGTCTTTCTGTTCAGGTCTCTGTAATCTATACACAACCGGAGGGTCCCGTCCTTCTTCCTAACGCACACGACAGGTGAAGAATATGAAGAGTTTGACTTCCTAACCCAACCCTGGGCTATGAGGTCATGAAGGTAACCCTTCATCTCCTGATACAGTGGCCTGGGCACTGACATGTATGTGCGCTTGACTGGTTCAGAGTCCTTTAGAGAAATAGTCATTTTCAATCGTTCAATGCAGCCAATGTCATTGTCTGATCTGGAGAAGGAGTGACACTCTTCTCTAAGCATTTTCCTAACAACCTCTCTCTGTTCTTCGGTTAGGTGACTTAAACCTACTGGTGGATCCCACTGTTCAGTAGCAGTACATGGAGTTTGAACACTAGTGTGATTCACTGTGGCTGGGGTGACAGCTTTTTCAAAGACTTGGGCAGGTAACACAGTCATAATGGTTTGTACTGTACCGATTATGGTGCGTCCTAGCAGGGCAATGTCGTGGTCAGTGGGGTTAGAGACATCAAGCATGACAACTGGAAAAACACCTTTCTTAACTCTGACTAGTGTGTCAAAGAACTCAAGTTCATCTGGCCACTGCGGGTTCAGGTCTGGCTGGAAAAGCATTGTCATGTCATCTTTGAAAGGCTGGGAAGCTACCCGGCACTCAATCTGAATGCTACTGTGTTTTGGTACAGCAACCTTCTCTTTCTTGGTCTTCACTGCGTATTCATCTGTCTGTTCTGCGCTAACAGCCTGTATAAAAGCCCTCACCTTATTTCTTTTGAGGCTTGGGAAAGCTTTTTTACTGTACTGTACCGTTTAGTCTTTTCGGTCATTGTCAGGATGTGCTCAATAACATTGAAACCTATGATGGGATGAGATAGGTGACAGCCTTTCATTACCAGCACTGGGATGATCAGTTCCTTCGTTTGGTCAGTTTCAGAGGCTAACCGAAAAGTTGTTTCAATCCATCCCAGGTACGGCATTTCAGTCCCATTTGCTGCCGTCAATCTTAGATCATCAGGTGAGTCCAGAATTTCTGAAACATCCCTCAGCCTTGCGTTTGGGAGAGATTCCGCTTTCCATCGTTCATCAATGACCGATACCTGAGAGCCTGTGTCCCATAGAGCTTGGAGGTGGTGGCGATTCAGGTGACACTCAACAAGGCACTGTCTACCGACTAGCGAGGTGACCTTATGGGGGTGGCAACCTTGAGCTAGGGATGGTAAAGAGTGGGCATTTTCTTCTGTACAGGAAAGCTTTTCACAGGTAGAGTCAATTTTCAGGTGAGTGCATTTTTCCTTATGTTTAGTCCAATGTTGGTTTTGACATCCTTTGGAACAGTACAGTGTCTCTTTACATGATGAACATTGTTTCAGGTTCTCAAATGACTCTTCTCTGGCACAATTTGCACATTTCTGGGACTTTTTGGTAGCTATGGTTAACACTTGTCCCTCAGCGGTAACCCTTCCCCGTTTAAAGGGGCCTCTTTGGATGGTCTGACTCCCCGGATTTTACATCCAGCTTGAAAATGTTCTCCACTCCCACATCGGAAGCAGTGTGTGCAGCGTGCATCTGTTCTGGCCTGCTGGCAGACAAAACACCTCCTTGGAGCTTGAGCAGAGCGGTTGGTATACAGGTTAGGTGCATATTGATACTGCGCAGGGTCAGGTGCATGGGGCTGACTGTAGTTGCTGTAATACTGCTGCTGGGAAACAGGTGGCTGGGGTTCCCTATCTGGCCTCCTAACTGGAAGTGGGGCATGGGCATAAGGCGATGACTGAAACATAGGCTGCTGTAATGTCTCCTTAATCTGAGCAATCTCTGCACTGAGACCTTTTAGGGAAGCTACACCTGTCTTAAGTTCAGCTAACTCTGTTAACAGTTCTGCGGGTATCTTAGCTTTGGCTTCCTTCACAGGACACTTTGCAGATGGCGTATCTTCTAACTGGACTACACTTACAGTTGTAGCAGGCTGTGGGGCATTAAAACGCTTTTTGTTTCGTCTTTCTAACTCATTAGCACAAGCAATGTTAAGCTTCTCTAGCAAAACCTCATCTGATGTTTCGCTATCAAGCAGGAGAGGCTGCATGTCTATCCTGATACTGTCACTCTGGAGACCTGTAAGGACTGTGTGTAAACACATGCGCTGGACTAGGGCAGGGTCATACTTAAGCCCTGATTCTGACTCCTGGGACGCAAATAGTACTTTCTGCCTCAAATCTAAGACGCGCATCAGGAAGCTTTGAGGGGTCTCCTTGCTATGCTGTGCTTCTGAAGCTAGCTGTTTGTAAAGCTCTGTTGCACTCTTCTCTTGGAAGTGGGAACGCAGGATGCATCTAAGTGTGGGAAGAGTTAGCTGGGGTTTACCTTCCAAGTAGCTGCGTAGCTGTGAGCCTGGAGAAATAGCCCTGATTACTGCGTCTACTATTTCTACCTCAGGATAGCCTCTGTTAAGTCCATTCTCAATCTGATGGGCAAGGCTGGAAAAAGTCAGTTTATCTTTCTGGCCCGGTTCACCTATCTGACCAGAAATTTTTAACTCTTTGCGCCAGTATGAGCCGGGCTGTGCACTGGGTGAGAGCTGCATGCTCCTCTGAAGATGGGCAGGGGGTTGGGGCTGGCGCAGAGAATCACTGGCTTGGTCTGCAGTACTCTGCTCAGTTCCCACCCCTTGTTGTGGGGTTACAGTTCTCAGTCCCTCTATTCTGTGATGTGTTCTGGCTGTTTCAATATCATGGTCAGTTTGCCCTGTCTTGCTATCTATGCCACTGATCATCTCTGTCATTTTGTCTTTAAGTAACAATAATTCCGACATGCCGCCATCTTCTAACTCTGCAACTTCCTCTCTTTCAAGGAACATCATAATGTGAGTCATCAGTGATATGCGGGATTTGTCTTGAACATCTCTTCTCTGTTCGCCTGATATGTCAAGGAAATCACATACGTCTAGTAACTTGTCTTTAGTCAGGGTGTGCAATTCTCCTACTACCTCTTCCTGTAGTTCTTCCAAGGCGGTTGTCATGTTGACAGGACAGGAGGAACCTTTACTGTGCAGGAGTTGACTCTGAATTAGATGGTCCTTACTGTCTCTGATGGTCTCTCAACGGCCTCAGTTGACACGTACTTAACCACCAACTTCCAGCTCCCCTCGAACAGCAACACTTTCCTCACTGCAGCCTGCCTGGGTTGTTATGTAGGGATTTAGCTGGCTCGGAATTCAGCGACCAGGATGTGGAAGCCGGACATCTGAGCAGCAATCTCAGCGGAGCCTCCAAAATGTTACACCCCTGAAAAAGGGGGAGAAATAATCACGAACGTGACGCAGTTATGTTTCCTCACTGACAAATTTAGTGTAATGATTTTACAAAAATACCACATTTTACAGAACAACAGATCTACAGGAACCAGAGTTTTGTAGGGTACAAAGCTTATTCAAGTCACAACAGCATAAACTGTAATTCACTAAAACATATACAAATGTTTCAATATAACTGTCAAACACAAAGTAGCTTTAGCTCAGTAACCCATAACTACATTTATCAACCATGTCAACAAAGTATTCGAAACACATTATACAAATAACCCCAAATATATTATTAACAACGCACATATTCATTCACAATTAGCATAAAATGGCAGCTACTCTCAGTACGAAGCTATATCGCTGCAACCAAGCAGATTACAGTCACACACGCACCTAATAACTCTCTTCAACTTAACTCTAACTTCCTCAAGATGTTACTAACACATACCTTAAACTCTCTTGACATGTTAGCAAGTTATTACATTCAAATTAACTCGTTTCATATCAATAACGTACCTGAAAAAGGGGAGAAATAATCACGAACGTGACGCAGTTATGTTTCCTCACTGACAAATTTAGTGTAATGAGAAAAAGACCGCGATTCCCCCAGGAAGTTGGGTGGAGACCAGAGCAATCGATCTCAGGCTCATAGATTAAGAGCATTAAGTAGATCACAGATGAACACTTTTACCCTTAAATTAGGCACCACAAACTAAAGTAGTCAATATAACATTTACACATTCCTCTTACAATATTAACCCTTTGACTCTTGACGGATTTTAAACACATTTATGCATTTTATCAATCTCTATGAACTAGTACTGGATGCATTATCTTTTTAACCTTAGATATTTTAAGATCCTTACATACCATGAACTTACTAATACTTTTTAGTGTATAACAGGCTATGAATATGTCCTTTAACCTGTCACAGAAGCACATTTGGCAGCCATTACAGCTGTGAATCATTTGGAATAAGATTTTACCAACTTTGCACAACTCTAAGGGCTACATAGATCCATTGTTTTTGTCAACATTGCTCAGCTCAATATATTTGTTTGGGAATCATTGATGGATTGCAATATTTAAGCCTTGTTTCTGATTTTTAAGCAAATGTAAGTCCGGACTGAGACAAGACCATTCAGGAACACTCAACACCTCTAGGAAAATCCATTTTGACGTCTTTGGCAAAAACATTTGTGTAATTGTCTCGCTGAAAAATAAAACTATCCCAGGGTTTTCAGAAGACTGAGGCTGGTTTTCCTCTAACTTTTTACCTGGGCTTTGCTCCTTTCATATTTAATTGGAACCTGACAAACTCCCCACTCCCTGCCAACGGCAAGCATACCCATAACATGATGCTGCCACCACAATACTTGAAAATAGTGTTTCACTCTTTGTTGTGTTGGATTGGATTTGACCCAACTTTGTAGTTTTTTATTTATGCCAAAAATATTGTTTTGCAGAACTACTTAACAGCCTTGTTGCAAACAGAATTGATTATTTGGAGTGGGTTTTTTAATACACGTTTCTTTATTTTGACTTTGTCACACACAGGTGGTGAAAAAGTACCCAATTGTCATATTTGAGTAAAAGTAAAGATACCTTAATAGAAAATGACTGAAGTCAAAATGTATTGTCTTGCAGTATTATTAAATGGCCTTGTTGCAAACAATAATATGGAGTGAATGCAATGATGTTGATCCCTTTTGTATTTTAAAATATTGTGGTGGCAGCATCATGTTATGGATATGCTTATCACTGGCAGGGAAGTGGATTATGAATAGGTTCTGAAAGAGGAAACATTAACTACTTTAGAAAGGAATGTTAGCTAGAAAGTCACAGTCTTGTATGCCACATTATTGTAGTTATTAGAAAGCTATTCCTCACAAAACTTGAACAAAAATACTTGAATTTAACAGTGAGCATTGATCAATGCCTACTTAAAAAGCCAGTGGCTGCCAGCTTCTTAATGTTTTGCTACACTGTGCCTAATGAACACAATCCAAAAAATTCCATACAACATTATTGAGATAATTGCGATATTAAAGTTGACTGTTATTATGTTGATGTGTTCCTAATATGTTTCCCTCTTGTTTCCCTTCCAGACCACCACATCCTTCCACAACCTAACCTTCCTACCAGCCTTTCAACCTCCAACACTGAAACCCCAAAACTTTATCAAACTCCATTCCAAACCCTCTCCCCATGTGATCTGGGTTAGTGTTCAAATGTGTTTAATAAATACCCTAAACCTGGATTCCTCCTCTCCATCTCCTCAATGCATTATTCTTGCCGATTCGCCATGTTGGCAGCAGAAATCCTAAACCAGTCAGTCATATAGAAAACGTCCTAATACAGTTTGTTCTAGAAACTCATAATCCTAAACATCATCTTTAATTTAGCGATTAATTTCTTGAAATCAGGATCAGTATGTTAGAAATACAATTCAGTTAATTCAGGAAGTAAACTGAAATTCGAATTTTTCACAATTGTTTTAAATGAGAAATTATTTTCGTTCACTTTCTGAATTGACCTGAAATGACCCCAGCCCTGATCTCCATACAGTCAACGTGACCAAGACAAAGGAGATGATTGTGGACTACAGGAAAAAAAAGAGGACTGAGCACGCCCCCATTCTCATCGACGGGGCTGTAGTGGAACAGGTTGAGAGCTTCAAGTTCCTTGGTGTCCACATCACCAACGAACTATCATGGTCCAAACACACCAAGACAGTCGTGAAGAGGGCACGACAAAGCCTATTCCCCCTCAGGAGACTAAAAAGATTTGGCATGGGTCCTCAGATCCTCAAAAAATTCTACAGCTGCACCATCGAGAGCATCCTGACTGGTTGCATCACCGCCTGGTATGGCAACTGCTTGGCCTCTGACCGCAAGGCACTACAGAGGGTAGTGCGTACGGCCCAGTACATCACTGGGGCAAAGCTCCCTGCCATTCAGGACCTCTATACCAGGCGGTGTCAGAGGAAGGCCCTCAAAATTGTCAAAGACTCCAGCCACCCTAGTCATAGACTGTTCTCTCTGCTACCGCACGGCAAGCGGTACCGGAGTGCCAAGTCTAGGTCCAAAAGACTTCTCAACAGCTTCTACCCCCAAGCCATAAGACTCCTGAACAGCTAATCATGGCTACCCGGACTATTTGCACTGCCCCCCCACCCCATCCTTTTTACGCTGCTGCTACTCTGTTAAGTATTTATGCATAGTCACTTTAACTCTACCCACATGTACATATTACCTCAACTACCTCAACTAGCCGGTGCCCCCGCACATTGACTCTGCAACGGTACCCCCCTGTATATATAGCCTCCCTACTGTCACTTTATTTTACTGTATATATAGCCTCCCTACTGTCACTTTATTTTACTTCTGCTCTTTTTTTCTCAACACTTTTTTTGTTGTTGTTTTATTCTTACTTTTTTTGTTTAAAATAAATGCACTGTTGGTTAAGGGCTGTAAGTAAGCATTTCACTGTAATGTCTGCACCTGTTGTATTCGGCGCATGTGACCAATACAATTTGATTTGATTTGATTTGATATATCACGCAGGATCTTTGCACATTAAAATCAATATCATACATGTTCAGTCTGCATGATGTGAATGTTCTCTCCATCCACAAACACGTGAAGTAAATAATTTGTCAAAGAGGAGGTGGAGGAGAGGGCAGTCAAAGAGGAGGTGGAGACTACAGACCCGGGTTCATTCCCGGGCTGTGCCACAATTGGCTGTGGCTGGGAGTCCACAGGACATCGCACAATTGGCCCTGCGATGTCTGGGTTAGGGGAGGGTTTGGCCGGGGGGCTTTACTTGTCTCATCGCGCCCTAGCTACTCCTTGTGGCGGGCCGGGTGCCTCCAGGCTGACCCTGGTCGCCAGTTGAATGGTGTTTCCTCCAACACGTTGGTGCAGCTGGCTTCCGGGTTAAGCGAGCAGTGTGTTAAGAAGCAGTGTGGCTTGGCAGAGTCGTGTTTCGGAGGACGCATGGCTCTCGACCTTCGCCTCTCCTGAGTCTGTACGGGAGTTGCAGCGATAGGACAAGATTGTAACTACCAATTGGATATCACGAAATAGGGGAGAAAAAGGGGTAAAAAGTTTTACATTTTTTATATATATATATATATACAGACCTAGACCTTAGTGCTGGTTTTAAATATATACAGTGGGGAGAACAAGTATTTGATACACTGCTGATTTTGCAGGTTTTCCTACTTACAAAGCATGTAGAGGTCTGTAATTTTAATCATAGGTACACTTCAACTGTGAGAGACGGAATCTACAACAAAAATCCAGAAAATCACATTGTATGATTTTTAAGTAATTAATTTGCATTTTATTGCATGACATAAGTATTTGATACATCAGAAAAGCAGAACTTAATATTTGGTACAGAAACCTTTGTTTGCAATTACAGAGATCATACGTTTCCTGTAGGTCTCCTCCATACAGACCTTCTCCAGATCCTTCAGGTTTCGGGGCTGTCGCTGGGCAATACAGACTTTCAGCTCCCTCCAAAAATTTTCTATTGGGTTGGCTAGGCCACTCCAGGACCTTGAGATGCTTCTTACGGAGCCACTCCTTAGTTGCCCTGGCTGTGTGTTTCGGGTCGTTGTCATGCTGGAAGACCCAGCCACGACCCATCTTCAATGCTCTTATTGAGGGAAGGAGGTTGTTGGCCAAGATCTCGCAATACATGGCCCCATCCATCCTCCCCTCAATACAGTGCAGTCGTCCTGTCCCCTTTGCAGAAAAGCATCCCCAAAGAATGATGTTTCCACCTCCATGCTTCACGGTTGGGATGGTGTTCTTGGGGTTGTACTCATCCTTCTTCCTCCTCCAAACACGGCGAGTGGAGTTTAGACCAAAAAGCTCTATTTCTGTCTCATCTGACCACATGACCTTCTCCCATTCCTCCTCTGGATCATCCAGATGGTCATTGGCAAACTTCAGACGGGCCTGGACATGCGCTGGCTTGAGCAGGGGGACCTTGCGTGCGCTGCAGGATTTTAATCCATGACGGCGTAGTGTGTTACTAATGGTTTTCTTTGAGACTGTGGTCCCAGCTCTCTTCAGGTCATTGACCAGGTCCTGCCGTGTAGTTCTGGGCTGATCCCTCACCTTCCTCATGATCATTGATGCCCCACGAGGTGAGATCTTGCATGGAGCCCCAGACCGAGGGTGATTGACCGTCATCTTGAACTTCTTCCATTTTCTAATAATTGCACCAACAGTTGTTGCCTTCTCACCAAGCTGCTTGCCTATTGTCCTGTAGCCCATCCCAGCCTTGTGCAGGTCTACAATTGTATCCATGATGTCCTTACACAGCTCTCTGGTCTTGGCCATTGTGGAGAGGTTGGAGTCTGTTTGATTGAGTGTGTGGTCAGGTGTCTTTTATACAGGTAACGAGTTCAAACAGGTGCAGTTAATACAGGTAATGAGTGGAGAACAGGAGGGCTTCTTAAAGAAAAACTAACAGGTCTGTGAGAGCCGGAATTCTTACTGGTTGGTAGGTGATCAAATATTTATGTCATGCAATAAAATGCAAATTAATTACTTAAAAATCATACAATGTGATTTTCTGGATTTTTGTTGTAGATTCCGTCTCTCACAGTTGAAGCGTACCTATGATTAAAATTTTCAGACCTCTACATGCTTTGTAAGTTGGATCGTCAGTGTATCAAATACTTGTTCTCCCCACTGTATATATTTAAAACCAGCACTAAGGTCTAGGAGCACGAGGATAGATGAAGTCTGACGCCATTAAAAGGTAATTTACCGCCTTCACGAGTGCAGTCTCAGTGCTACGATGGGTTCCAGAACCAGACTGAAGCGTTTCGTATACATGACTTGTCTTCAGGAAGGCAGTGAGTTGCTGCGCAACAGCTTTTTCAAAATGTTTGAGAGGAATGGGAGATTCGATATAGGCCATTTTCAGTGCCAAGAACCCTAAGGTTCTTCGAAGAACTTTGAGGATCTTAGTAGAACCGTTGCTGAACCCTTAAATATTTTAGTGCATTCAATTCAAATCTGGTATTGGGAACAAAAAGAGTTCAATACACGTCTTCTATAATACACTAGTATTTTAATTAATGCAAAACACTTCAATGGTAAATATGATGTTCGTATATACGGGTCCACTGAAATACCACGCAGGGCAGACAGAGAACTGATCCATTGTTCTAAGTTCTTCTCCAAATACTCTGACAGAGATAGTTCCCGCTCCCTGCTGGGCCTATCAGAGTAGAGACTGAGCGTGGTTTAGACTTACTCAGCCTATCGTTGGCGCACAGGCTGGTCCCAGCCCCTTGGCGCTTCACTGTTGCCAGGTGTTTAGTTGTTTTGCAACTTGTCCAGAGTGTCAGCACTTTTGCAGTACACGTCCTTGAGCGGTCTAACAAAGAGGCAGTGTGTATGTGAGACACAAGTCTGTCTCGGCCTACCCCCTAATAGTTCCTCACATTAATCACAGCTTGTTATGTTAAACAGTCTATATCAGTACAGCACAAACCTATTATGTTTAATCATTAATGCTTTCTTATTAAGCTAACAGCACATCTAAAATATAAGAGAATAATTTCCCACAGCCTATAGTTTTTTATATTTTCTGGGTCAAGGTTTGGCTTTTTCAAGAGAGGCTTTTACTGCCACTTTTAGTGAGCTTGGTACACATCCGGTGGATAGGGAGCCATTTATTATGTTCAACATAGGAGGGCCAAGCACAGGAAGTAGCTCTTTCAGTAGTTTAGTTGGAATAGGGTCCAGTATGCAGCTTGAAGGTTTAGAGGCCATGACTATTTTCATGAATGTGTCGAGAGATATAGGATTACAAATCTTGAGTGTCTCCATTGATCCCAGGTCCTGGCAGTTTTGTGCAGACTCAGGACAGCTGAGCTTTGGAGAAATACGCAGATTCAAAGACGAGTCCGTAACTTGCTTTCTAACGATCATGATCTTTTCGTCAAATAAGTTCATGAATTCATCACTGCTGAAGTGAAAGGCATCCTCTCTTGGGGAATGCTGCTTTTTAGTTCGCTTTGGGACAGTATCAAAAATAAATTTTGGATTGTTCTTATTCTCCTCAATTAGGTTGGAAAAATAGGATGATCGAGCAGCAGTGAGGGCTCTTTGATATTGCATGGTACTGTATTTCCAAGCTAGTCGGAAGACTTCCAGTTTGGTGGAGCGCCATTTCTGTTCCAATTTTCTGCAAGCTTGCTTCAGGACTCAGCTATTTTCTGTATACCAGGGAGAACATTTCTTGTGACAAATGTATTTTGTTTTTCGGGGTGCGACTGCATCTAGAGTATTATGCAAGGTTAAATGTAGATCCTCAGCTAGGTGGTCAACCGATTATATATTTTGTTTTTACTCCTACGTCCTTGGTGAAGTGGAAGGCGTCTGGAAGGGCATCTAGGTATCTTTGGGTTGTCCGAGAATTTATAGCACAGCTTTTGATGATCCTTGGTTTGGGTCTGAGCAGATTATTTGTTGCGATTGCAAATGTAATAAGATGGTGGTTACCGAAAGGTTGCTAGTTCAAATCCAGAACTGTCTAGGTGAAAAATCTGTCCTAGAGCAAGGCACGTAACCGTAATTGCTCCAGGGTCGCCATCAATAATGGCTGATCCCTGGCCGTGACCCCACTCTTTCAGGGTGTCTCAGGCGGCATGGGATATGCAACAACAACAAAAATAATTCACACCACATGCTGTACATATGTGAAACAGGACAAATGAAAGCACCTCCTATTTGACCTTGAATATTTGAATAACAGCAAAATTCAAACCTTTTTTTTTCAGGGCTTTGCTCCATTCATATTTATTTTTATCCTGACAAACTCCCCAGTGCCTGCCGGTGACAAGCATACTCATAACATGATGCTGCCACCACACTACTTTAAAATACAGAGGGTTTCACTCTGTGTTGTGTTATATTGGATTTGACCCAAGCCTGCAAGACATGACAAACAAATGACCCTTTTGACCTGCAGTATTACTTAACGACCTTGTTGCAAATGGAATTGATGATTTTGAGTGGATGTATTATTATAATTTTTTACACAGGCTTACTTATTTTCACTTTGGCATACAGGCCAGTAGTGTGGAGTGAATGCAATGTTGTTGATACTCTGTATATTCTGGCTGGTGGACAAGATTATGTTAGTATATAATGACAGACAAAAATGTACAGAACACACAAAGCTGCTTACGCCATACGGTATTTAAACCTATCAAAGACACATATGCTTGACAAACTTGACTAATTTGAAGGGTGGTTTACCAAACACAGATTAAGCCTAATCCTGGACTGAACATAATTTTCTATGGAGACTTTCCATTCATTTTGCTTTTTAGCCCAGGACTACAATAAAGCTTTGCTGAAATGAAGGTGTTTGTTGAAAATTACGAAAAGCCTATTTTTTTTAAAGGTATCTTTGACCAAGAGATGCATATTTGTATTCCCAGTCATTTGAAATCCATAGATTAGGGCCTAATGAATTGAATGTAATTGACTGATTTCCTCATATTAACTGTAACTCATTAAAATCAATGAAATTGTTGCATGTTGTGTTTATATTTTTGTTCAGTTTATCCTGTATGAGCTTTTGTGCCGACCCCCACTATGGTGTTTCAGGTGCCAAGTGTATGGTCATGTTGCAGCAGTGTGTAGGAGCAAGATTCCAATATGTGAGAAGTGTACAGGAGGGGTGAGTCAAAGGAGTGTGCAATATCAGTGAAAGAAGTGGTGTGTGTAAACTGTAGGGGTGGCCATGTTGCTGGGGATCAGAAGTGTCCAGTGCAAGAGATGCAGGTTGAGGTTGCCAGGGTCAGAGTTGTGGAGAAGGTTGTCTTTTGCTGAGGCACTGAAGAAAATAGAGGAAGATGGGTGAGGGATCCTAAGAGGCTCCCAGGGTCTCATTTATAAACCGTTCATATGTACAAAATAGACCCTAAAATGTGTGTGGACCAGTTTTCACGCAAAAGTTTGAATAACATTTTTTAAAAATTACTTGGCGTGAGAATGTGCTTTACTCCCCGCAAACTATCAGTACACACAGTTTCTAGTGGTTAAAGTATTGCATTGCAATACTGGTATTTATTTAATTTCCATGAACATTGAATAATAAGTCCTTACATTCACTGACTGTCATGATTTCATACTCGTGAAATAGCCTATAGGCCTACAACAAGTTAGAATAGGCTACCTACCATTCGTCCCATCTCTCATTTAATTGGACCTACTTCACAGTAGGAAATAGAATAGTAGAAAAAAGTATTTTGCTCTATATAGCTCAGATCCGAAGTTTAACGGCAAAACAGACAGTTCACCTTTTCCATTGACGTTTATAGCCTACGTTTGAATACTGTAATGTCAAATGTATCGAGTAGACAATATTTAATTTATAAACATAATAGATTATACAAATATCATAAACATTGCAGAATAAATTCCTCACCTTTTCTGGCCATGATGAGTTCATATTCCCCAAGTAGCCATACAACAAATTACCATACACATCTCTCATTTAATTAGGCCTATTAGATAGACTATTATAATTTCTAGTTTTTGCTCTATGCATCTGAAAGGGTTCTCTGTCTATAACATACAGTAGAATTTAACAGGTGAACAGACAATTGATCTTTTGCATTGATGTGTGTACCACTGTATGTAGGCCTACTGTAGTTTACATTTTTTGTTCAAGTAGACAATGTTTCAGATTTCGTAGGCAGAGCAGCGTATTTACGTTTGGGAAAAAACGCATTCAAACTATCTGTTTACAGGTCCACAACCATTTGCAATTGTTTATTTCTTTCAGAAACGGTCAGATAGCCTATAGCAAATGTCACTGCAAAAGAAAACATTCTGCCAACACCTCCAAAGGCATTTGTGCCAAAACCTCCAAAGGCATTTGATCAACTTCGCCAATGCTATTTCCTTTACTGCCTTGGCCTAATTCCAATACTTCCAAAGTATAGGTCTACAGCAAATAAGGGCGTTATTGTCACCATAAAAGGTGAACGATGGGCGTTTTTTTCAAGCCGAGTTATAATGCTCGTTCAGGTGCGCACAGTTTTACAACAGGTCTGATTTATATAAAACGGGAAACATGCGTATGTATGGCGTGTGGAAAGTTTATACATTTCAATATTTTGGTATGTGCGCAGATCTGTCAGAAACCACGCATGCAGATATTTAGTGTTACATTTATGCAACGGTTATGAATGAGGCCCCCGGTGAGTAGTATAATTTTGCCAGTACAGAGTGACATCCTTCAGTAAGGTTGGCTAAGTTTGGCTTTTTAGTGTTCATTGCTAGGGTTATCAACTGTACCTCAGGTATGGAACATAACACAGAAAATAGGTGTTGTTGTGGCAGCCGCAAATAAGTACTTGGGATTACATGATTTTACTGCAGAATAGTTACAGGGGGTGTTGAATGCACTAAAATATTTAAGGGTTCAGCAACGGTTCTTCTAAGATCCTCAAAGTTCTTCGAAGAACCTTAGGGTTCTTGGCACTGAAAATGGCCCCCAACAGGTTATTCCAAGAACCCCATAAGAGGTGGGGTTCATCGAGGAACCTCCTTAGTTAGTGGGGGTTCTTGTAGGAACCTAACCACCCAACAGAAATATTTGGATTTGAATTTGAAAGGACAGCAGGTGCAGGCACCAAACTGAAAAATGTAAAGATCTCCTCAATTTAAGGTAAAGTTTGTCCCTTGTATGATCTACATTGATATTTTTTATGATGATACCATCTATCTTTTCATATCTGTGCAAATCTTTCTAAAACAGAAAATGGACACAATTCAATGGATATCAATCAACAAAGAGGTAAGAATATGTAGGCTATAAGAATATGTTGAAGGCTAGCTGTATTGGCTGCAGATGACTGAACTGCTCACTTTCGTGTCTGTGTCTGCAGGTATACAGACAAGGAGGCATACAAAGATATGTCAATTGGTATTTGTATGTTATGCAGATCACATTTACCATCCTCCTTCCTTACCTCGTCAATGAATATCCCATAGGCCTCTACATTATGGACAAGGTGTGTGTATGAAAACCATTATCAAAACAGTTTTTTTCATTCACATTCACCACAAAAACCAAGGTATGAATACTGTCATGTGCATGTTTTGTTAATCATCTGTATAATTAGTATTTTTTGGATTTACAGACTTCACCCTCCCTACAGCTCTGATGAATATAACAGGAAACCATACACTGCCAAATCATTCTGGCTATGGATACGGAGATCATCAACACATTAACATCAACAATAGTCGGCAGGGTAATTTGTATTTTCCTATCACAAAGTATAATGGATTTATTCTCCGGTCCAGTTGGAGGCGGTAATGCAACATTATATTGGATGCCAACCGTCGTTAAACCCAACCAAATAAGAAGATACGCTACCTAGAACAACATGAGCTGCTAATTCAAAGTCAAGTGTCAAGGTAAAATCAAGATTTCTAACATATTCTGTAACTCCCATGAATAAACATTAGTAGTCGGATTATTTGTTCACGTCATCATGTGTAAACAATAGCCATTTGAGCTAACATTAGCTAGCTTGCTTACTGGCCATTAAAATAGCTACCCGAGCTAACTAGTTATCTGTCTATCTGACATACCAAGCAAGGTTATCTTAACGACGCTGTTGTGAATTATACCGTTATGTGTTATTAAGACAGCAATGTCAACTATGTGATGTGGGAATTTTCCATCTTTAAAATGGCATAAATATATTGGCAGCCCTTAGCTAGTAAGTTAGCATGGCTAGTTAGCTAGGCCGTTTGTTTTCGAAGGCTGGCTAGTTAATTTAATTTCAGTAGCTAATCATTAGCTAACTGGTCATGTAGAGATTACAAATAAAATGTCATTTTTGTTCGCCATTGCTTCAAACGAACTTCTTGCTGGTAATTTGGCTATCTAGCTAGATTATTTAATCCTAGTGAGAAAGATGACAGTAAAATGTGTCAGTAAGCTAAAGCTAACCCAACTAGCTCAACATAGCTAACGCTAGCTGGACGATAGCCAAAGCAATGCTAGCTAGCTAAATGTATTAGTGGATGGAATATTTAGTGATATTCCTTTAGTAACTAAGTTGTTCCAGTATTTTGTTTAACTCACCTTACATACATTTTTTGTGCCTCTTTTGAATCCATTTATAGCCTTCCATGTCTGAACCCAAGTCCCCGGGTTCTTACTGTGGTCTTCCAGCACAGAGAAGCTCACAGTGGGGTCCAGAGATGGTCTTAGTGAAGCTGGAGGACTGTAGTCAACCACTGGAACTCAATGTGATAGTCAAAGAGGAAGAGGAGGAAGAGAGAGAAGTCAAAGAAGAGGAGCTAGGGATTAAAGAGGAGGTGGAGGAGAGAGTGTTCAAAGAAGAGGTGGAGGAGAGAGCGTTCAAAGAAGAGGTGGAGGAGAGAGCGTTCAAAGAAGAGGTGGAGGAGAGAGCGTTCAAAGAAGAGGTGGAGGAGAGAGCGTTCAAAGAAGAGGTGGAGGAGAGAGTGTTCAAAGAAGAGGTGGAGGAGAGAGCGTTCAAAGAAGAGGTGGAGGAGAGAGCGTTCAAAGAAGAGGTGGAGGAGAGAGCATTGAAAGAGGAGGTGGAGAAGAGAGCATTCAAAGAGGAGGTGGAGGAGAGAGCATTCAAAGAGGAGAGATTGTTCAAAGATGAGGTGGAGGAGAGAGCAGTCACAGAAGTGGACAACAGGGAAGAGGAGGAAGAAGTAGATGGTAACACTGACCCAGGTAAGTTCAGTTGTGTAGGATGGAGAGAGGTAGGTGCATTGGCAGCCACATGGGATTCCATAACTATTATTGGGTCTTTCCACCAATCTGGTGCCTTTTTCTGAAGAGTAACTTGGTTTCATCTAATGTTAAAGGGGCAGTGCAGTTAAAAAGGTGATGTTCTTGTTTTGAAAATAATTCCTGGACTTTCAGCCTGTTCAGGTGGGATGGAGGTTTTGGCCCAGATCATGGCATCACAATCTGATATGAATGATCAGTCATATTTTATATGCATATGTATCCTCCTACTTTGAAGGGGTAAGCGGGGTTGGCTCTGTTTGCCAATCAGGGCTGTGTATGTAAATATCTTTTAATTTGTATCAACATGCCCACAAGATCAGACTGAACATTTCAATGGCAAAAGGAGGCTCAGGGAAATAAATGATCAAAAATATATTTGGAGTTATTTCATGAAATAAACACACGCAGTGATTTATATAGACATACAGTGATAATTAAAAAATACTGCACGAGGGCTTTAACATTCTGGGTTCTGTTTTCAGCTGGCGGTTAGAAGGCCCAAGTGTCAAACACACGTTAGTTTGGAATTTCGTCACGGAAGAACATGAGCACTGGCATTTTCCAGCCCTAACGCCAGGTTTGGCAATTTACCTGTCTAACATCAGCTGACTTGCGCTGAGGTGGGAGGGGTGGCAAAATGGACAGTTTCATGCAGCACTAAAGGGAACGTTTATGACCCACAAATGGCAGGTCTTAAAGGTAACTCAGTTACCGTTTTGAGAGCGGAAGCGCAGCCTATCCAGCCATGACACACAGTGCCCGTGGAAGAGAGATGTTCATTTTGTGTGGTGAATCTCGTATTTAGAAACATCAAATAATGATTGGTTTCCCCCCCATTTTGTTTAATTTGATTAAAAACCAAGCATAGCCTACCCTCCTCCTAAATCATGGCTGGTTTAGCAGCATCGGATAGGAGCATCTTTTTTTCCTAGCCAGTAGCCCAGTAGCCTGAATAAACAGGTTTTAAATAGTTTACTGAGATTGCCTTGAAATATTTGCCTTAATGTTTTTTCATTATTCACAATTCACATACCAGCATACTTCATTTTGCTCGTTTTGAGTAAGCTATCCAGCCCAATTTTCAAAGAGCGCCCCTGGTCCGATTACCAAAGTCACGGCGCTTCTCCAAACTATTCCATCCTCCTATAATGCCATAAACTATAGATAGGAGAATAGTATTTTGTATAGACGTGCAAATGTTATGTGTAAAGACATTTAGGTGTGTGCACAGAGAAGTGATTTATGAGTTCATGTTTCTGACACAATCCTGTTTAGAAATATTGTTGTTGGTTTAAAAAGTAGATTTTCGTTGAATTTGATTACAACACAAAGTTATTAGAAAGATTCACCGTCCATGTGTTTATGGTGAGAACGTATATGGCTCGAATGCAATGTAAAAGTGCAAATATGATCATAAGATGGTTGAATGATGTTTCTAAAACATTACATTTGCAAGAAGTATAACGGTGAGTAGACATTCTCCCTTCTTTCTTTATATTGGATCTTTATCCAGCTCCTGTGAAAAGTTTTGTTGTGTGTAAAACCCTCCATAGTCTAAGTTGCCTTGTCAGTATAAACGCTCCCGAGTGGCGCAGTGGTCTAAGGCACTGCATCTCATTGGTCTAAGGCACTGCATCTCATTGGTCTAAGGCACTGCATCTCATTGGTCTAAGGCACTGCATCTCATTGGTCTAAGGCACTGCATCTCAGCGGTCTAAGGCACTGCATCTCATTGGTCTAAGGCACTGCATCTCATTGGTCTAAGGCACTGCATCTCATTGGTCTAAGGCACTGCATCTCAGCGGTCTAAGGCACTGCATCTCATTGGTCTAAGGCACTGCATCTCATTGGTCTAAGGCACTGCATCTCAGTGGTCTAAGGCACTGCATCTCAGCGGTCTAAGGCACTGCATCTCATTGGTCTAAGGCACTGCATCTCATTGGTCTAAGGCACTGCATCTCATTGGTCTAAGGCACTGCATCTCAGTGGTCTAAGGCACTGCATCTCAGTGGTCTAAGGCACTGCATCTCAGTGGTCTAAGGCACTGCATCTCAGTGGTCTAAGGCACTGCATCTCAGTGGTCTAAGGCACTGCATCTCAGTGGTCTAAGGCACTGCATCTCAGTGGTCTAAGGCACTGCATCTCAGTGGTCTAAGGCACTGCATCTCAGTGGTCTAAGGCACTGCATCTCAGTGGTCTAAGGCACTGCATCTCAGTGGTCTAAGGCACTGCATCTCAGTGGTCTAAGGCACTGCATCTCAGTGGTCTAAGGCACTGCATCTCAGTGGTCTAAGGCACTGCATCTCAGTGGTCTAAGGCACTGCATCTCAGTGGTCTAAGGCACTGCATCTCAGTGGTCTAAGGCACTGCATCTCATTGGTCTAAGGCACTGCATCTCAGCGGTCTAAGGCACTGCATCTCATTGGTCTAAGGCACTGCATCTCAGTGGTCTAAGGCACTGCATCTCAGCGGTCTAAGGCACTGCATCTCATTGGTCTAAGGCACTGCATCTCATTGGTCTAAGGCACTGCATCTCATTGGTCTAAGGCACTGCATCTCAGCGGTCTAAGGCACTGCATCTCAGCGGTCTAAGGCACTGCATCTCAGCGGTCTAAGGCACTGCATCTCAGCGGTCTAAGGCACTGCATCTCAGCGGTCTAAGGCACTGCATCTCAGCGGTCTAAGGCACTGCATCTCAGCGGTCTAAGGCACTGCATCTCAGCGGTCTAAGGCACTGCATCTCAGCGGTCTAAGGCACTGCATCTCAGCGGTCTAAGGCACTGCATCTCAGCGGTCTAAGGCACTGCATCTCAGCGGTCTAAGGCACTGCATCTCAGCGGTCTAAGGCACTGCATCTCAGCGGTCTAAGGCACTGCATCTCAGCGGTCTAAGGCACTGCATCTCAGCGGTCTAAGGCACTGCATCTCAGCGGTCTAAGGCACTGCATCTCAGCGGTCTAAGGCACTGCATCTCAGCGGTCTAAGGCACTGCATCTCAGCGGTCTAAGGCACTGCATCTCAGCGGTCTAAGGCACTGCATCTCAGCGGTCTAAGGCACTGCATCTCAGCGGTCTAAGGCACTGCATCTCAGCGGTCTAAGGCACTGCATCTCAGCGGTCTAAGGCACTGCATCTCAGCGGTCTAAGGCACTGCATCTCAGCGGTGTAAGGCACTGCATCTCAGCGGTCTAAGGCACTGCATCTCAGCGGTCTAAGGCACTGCATCTCAGCGGTCTAAGGCACTGCATCTCAGCGGTCTAAGGCACTGCATCTCAGCGGTCTAAGGCACTGCATCTCAGCGGTCTAAGGCACTGCATCTCAGCGGTCTAAGGCACTGCATCTCAGCGGTCTAAGGCACTGCATCTCAGCGGTCTAAGGCACTGCATCTCAGCGGTCTAAGGCACTGCATCTCAGCGGTCTAAGGCACTGCATCTCAGCGGTCTAAGGCACTGCATCTCAGCGGTCTAAGGCACTGCATCTCAGCGGTCTAAGGCACTGCATCTCAGCGGTCTAAGGCACTGCATCTCAGCGGTCTAAGGCACTGCATCTCAGCGGTCTAAGGCACTGCATCTCAGCGGTCTAAGGCACTGCATCTCAGCGGTCTAAGGCACTGCATCTCAGCGGTCTAAGGCACTGCATCTCAGCGGTCTAAGGCACTGCATCTCAGCGGTCTAAGGCACTGCATCTCAGCGGTCTAAGGCACTGCATCTCAGCGGTCTAAGGCACTGCATCTCAGCGGTCTAAGGCACTGCATCTCAGCGGTCTAAGGCACTGCATCTCAGCGGTCTAAGGCACTGCATCTCAGCGGTCTAAGGCACTGCATCTCAGCGGTCTAAGGCACTGCATCTCAGCGGTCTAAGGCACTGCATCTCAGCGGTCTAAGGCACTGCATCTCAGCGGTCTAAGGCACTGCATCTCAGCGGTCTAAGGCACTGCATCTCAGCGGTCTAAGGCACTGCATCTCAGCGGTCTAAGGCACTGCATCTCAGCGGTCTAAGGCACTGCATCTCAGCGGTCTAAGGCACTGCATCTCAGCGGTCTAAGGCACTGCATCTCAGCGGTCTAAGGCACTGCATCTCAGCGGTCTAAGGCACTGCATCTCAGCGGTCTAAGGCACTGCATCTCAGCGGTCTAAGGCACTGCATCTCAGCGGTCTAAGGCACTGCATCTCAGCGGTCTAAGGCACTGCATCTCAGCGGTCTAAGGCACTGCATCTCAGCGGTCTAAGGCACTGCATCTCAGCGGTCTAAGGCACTGCATCTCAGCGGTCTAAGGCACTGCATCTCAGCGGTCTAAGGCACTGCATCTCAGCGGTCTAAGGCACTGCATCTCAGCGGTCTAAGGCACTGCATCTCAGCGGTCTAAGGCACTGCATCTCAGCGGTCTAAGGCACTGCATCTCAGCGGTCTAAGGCACTGCATCTCAGCGGTCTAAGGCACTGCATCTCAGCGGTCTAAGGCACTGCATCTCAGCGGTCTAAGGCACTGCATCTCAGCGGTCTAAGGCACTGCATCTCAGCGGTCTAAGGCACTGCATCTCAGCGGTCTAAGGCACTGCATCTCAGCGGTCTAAGGCACTGCATCTCAGCGGTCTAAGGCACTGCATCTCAGCGGTCTAAGGCACTGCATCTCAGCGGTCTAAGGCACTGCATCTCAGCGGTCTAAGGCACTGCATCTCAGCGGTCTAAGGCACTGCATCTCAGCGGTCTAAGGCACTGCATCTCAGCGGTCTAAGGCACTGCATCTCAGCGGTCTAAGGCACTGCATCTCAGCGGTCTAAGGCACTGCATCTCAGCGGTCTAAGGCACTGCATCTCAGCGGTCTAAGGCACTGCATCTCAGCGGTCTAAGGCACTGCATCTCAGCGGTCTAAGGCACTGCATCTCAGCGGTCTAAGGCACTGCATCTCAGCGGTCTAAGGCACTGCATCTCAGCGGTCTAAGGCACTGCATCTCAGCGGTCTAAGGCACTGCATCTCAGCGGTCTAAGGCACTGCATCTCAGCGGTCTAAGGCACTGCATCTCATCGGTCTAAGGCACTGCATCTCATCGGTCTAAGGCACTGCATCTCAGTGGTCTAAGGCACTGCATCTCATCGGTCTAAGGCACTGCATCTCATCGGTCTAAGGCACTGCATCTCATCGGTCTAAGGCACTGCATCTCAGTGGTCTAAGGCACTGCATCTCAGTGGTCTAAGGCACTGCATCTCATTGGTCTAAGGCACTGCATCTCATTGGTCTAAGGCACTGCATCTCATTGCTTGAGGCGTCACTACAGACCCCCTTGTTCGATTCCAGGCTGTATCACAACCGGCCGTGATACAGTTTGGAGTCCAATAGGGCGGCGCACAATTAGCCCAGCGTCATCCGAGTTTGGCCGGTGTAGGCCGTCATTGTAAATAAGAATTTGTTCTTAACTGACTTGCCTAGTTAAATAAAGGTAAAATAAAATAAAATAAAAACGCACAGGGAACAATTATGGTGCCTGTAACAGCCTATTTTGATTAGAATTTGATTAGAGTTTTACATTGTCTTTTTAGGCCTCATCAATAGCCTAGTGAATGTAATCTTGCTTATTGACTATGTTTGGCATGTCCATGACCAGACTGCAATTTACAGTAGACCAAGCCACTATAACAGTGTGAATGCTATAGCCTATATTTAACAATACATTTCCATATTGAAGCAATGCAATAAGAACAATGTGGACTGCAAACATGTTCAACATATTTAGCAAATATGGGGCAGGCTATTTAACGAACTAGGCTATGACGGACTAACATTCTAATTGGAGTTGATGACAACGCAATAGATAAAAGACCTTAACTACACAACTTGAAGCAACCACACATTTAGCCATGGAGCACTTACTGATTGGCCAGTGAGGGGCCAAGCCTCGGAAACCCACAACTTGTTTATTCATCAAAACCCAGCTCTTTCGCTCCACCACAAGCTACTGGGCCCATAATTCCGGTTCTGAAAATAACAAAAATATTTCTGACAGCAACGTGAGAGACTGATCAACAACTACAGGAAGGATTTGGGGCAGTCATTGCAGCTAAAAGATGGCACAAGCAGTTATTGAGTGTAACGGGGCAATTACTTTTTCACACAGGGGAATTGGGTGTTGCATATCTTTGTTATTACATAACCCCAAAAATGAGATACTTATTTTATTTATTTGTAAACTCAGGTGCCCTTTATCTGATATTAGGTTTTGGTTGAAGATCTGATAACATTCAGTATAAAAAATATGCAAAAATAGAGAATATCAGAAAGAGGGCCAATACTTTTTCACGGCACTGTATGGGTAACAGGGTTGACGTGTTGTGCTCAACCACTGTTTTCCACCACAAAACACCAGAAAATGGCCAAAAAGAGTAGAACCAACTCACCTGCTTTTACACTATGATTTAACTACAGTGGGGAGAACAAGTATTTGATACACTGCCGATTTTGCAGGTTTTCCTACTTACAAAGCATGTAGAGGTCTGTAATTTTTATCATAGGTACACTTCAACTGTGAGACGGAATCTAAAACAAAAATCCAGAAAATCACATTGTATGATTTTTAAGTAATTAATTTGCATTTTCTTGTATGACATAAGTATTTGATACATCAGAAAAGCAGAACTTAATATTTGGTACAGAAACCTTTGTTTGCAATTACAGAGATCATAGGTTTCCTGTAGGTCTTGACCAGGTTTGCACACACTGCAGCAGGGATTTTGGCCCACACCTCCATACAGACCTTCTCCAGATCCTTCAGGTTTCGGGGCTGTCGCTGGGCAATACAGACTTTCAGCTCCCTCCAAAGATTTTCTATTGGGTTCAGGTCTGGAGACTGGCTAGGCCACTCCAGGACCTTGAGATGCTTCTTACGGAGCCACTCCTTAGTTGCCCTGGCTGTGTGTTTCGGGTCGTTGTCATGTTGGAAGACCCAGCCACGACCCATCTTCAATGCTCTTACTGAGGGAAGGAGGTTGTTGGCCAAGATCTCGCGATACATGGCCCCGTCCATCCTCCCCTCAATTCGGTGCAGTCGTCCTGTCCCCTTTGCAGAAAAGCATCCCCAAAGAATGATGTTTCCACCTCCATGCTTCACGGTTGGGATGGTGTTCTTGGGGTTGTACTCATCCTTCTTCTTCCTCCAACACGGCGAGTGGAGTTTAGACCAAAAAGCTCTATTTCTGTCTCATCAGACCACATGACCTTCTCCCATTCCTCCTCTGGATCATCCAGATGGTCATTGGCAAACTTCAGACGGGCCTGGACATGCGCTGGCTTGAGCAGGGGGACCTTGCGTGCGCTGCAGGATTTTAATCCATGACGGCGTAGTGTGTTACTAATGGTTTTCTTTGAGACTGTGGTCCCAGCTCTCTTCAGGTCATTGACCAGGTCCTGCCATGTAGTTCTGGGCTGATCCATCACCTTCCTCATGATCATTGATGCCCCACGAGGTGAGATCTTGCATGGAGCCCCAGACCGAGGGTGATTGACCGTCATCTTGAACTTCTTCCATTTTCTAATAATTGCGCCAACAGTTGTTGCCTTCTCACCAAGCTGCTTGCCTATTGTCCTGTAGCCCATCCCAGCCTTGTGCAGGTCTACAATTTTATCCCTGATGTCCTTACACAGCTCTCTGGTCTTGGCCATTGTGGAGAGGTTGGAGTCTGTTTGATTGAATGTGGACAGGTGTATTTTATACAGGTAGCGAGTTCAAACAGGTGAAGTTAATACAGGTAATGAGTGGAGAACAGGAGGGCTTCTTAAAGAAAAACGAACAGGTCTGTGAGAGCTGGAATTCTTACTGGTTGGTAGGTGATCAAATACTTATGTCATGCAATAAAATGCAAATGAATTACTTAATAATCATACAATGTGATTTTCTGGATTTTTGTTTTAGATTCTGTCTCTCACTGTTGAAGTGTACCTATGATAAAAATTACAGACATGCTTTGTAAGTAGGAAAACCTGCAAAATCTGCAGTGTATCAAATACTTGTTCTCCCCACTGTATTACATGGTCAATGTTTCTTTTGATCAAATATTTAAAAGCAGGTGAGCTGTTTTATTTAAGCAAGGTTAAAGATAAACGTTTCGGCCTTCATCAGAATAATCACTCAAAGGGAAGTGCCAGTGTTATGTCTTTTCCTTTTCAATGATGGTTAGTTTTTTAGGTTGCACCTCGACTCACGTTGGTTGATCACCCTCTGAGGGACAGACGGCAACGAATCACTAATCACATGAAATAAATAATCATCTTCAGAAATGACTTTCTCAAAGCAACAAAATCACTAGGGCTTTACAATGATGGTTAAAATGTTGATACATTTTGGTGTTAGATGGGTTAAAATCTTCCTAGAAGTCACTGAGGGTGCACAAGAGTGACATGTCAGGGTGGCAGGTAGCTTAGTGGGTAGGAGCGTTGTGCCAGTAACCGAAAGGTCGCTGGTTCTAATCCCAGAGCCGACTAGGTGAAAAATCTGTCTGTGCCCTTATGCAAGGCACTTAACCCTAATTGCTCCTGTAAGTCGCTCTGGATAAGAGCGTCTGCTAAATGACTAAAATGTAAATGTAATGTCAAAATGCTAAATTTAGGCACTTCAGATTTATTGAGTTCTCTGTGGTCTGTATTAAAGGGCACTTAATTTAGTATAACAAGCTTTTAAAATGCAATATTGGTGCACAATCTCTACTTAAAATATCAAAGTGACGCTAAATACACACTTTTCCTGGAACGACCCTGTTGTGTTTGTTTAAAGGGGCGGCAGGTAGCCTAACGGTTAGAGAGGTGAGCCACCAACCAAAGGATTGCCCGTTTGAATTCCAGGTCCTGGAGAGAAGTTGGTGCATTGGTGGCAACAGGGGATTTCAAAACTCTGGCTGGAAAATATGTGAGCTGTCAACTGGAAGGTTGATGGTATAAAATCCTAGATGTCATCACCCGCGGTTGTTCCCTTGAGTAAGACACTTAACCCCTCCACAACAATTGCTCCACAGGCACCATAGTATGGAAGTCCCCTGCTCCAACCTCTCCAACCTTTATGTCTTTCAGGGATAAAGTGGAAGTAGACATTCTTGAATCTACAATCCTTAGTTGCTACATCCATTTTTGGACTTTGAAATTAATGATATATACTCATTGATTCTTGAAGAATATAACTTAGAAATGGCTCATGAGTGTACAGTGAGGGAAAAAAGTATTTGATCCCCTGCTGATTTTGTACGTTTGCCCACTGACAAAGACATGATCAGTCTATAATTTTAATGGTAGGTTTATTTGAACAGTGAGAGACAGAATAACAACAAAAAAATCCAGAAAAACGCATGTCAAAAATGTTATAAATTGATTTGCATTTTAATGAGGGAAATAAGTATTTGACCCCCTCTCAATCAGAAAGATTTCGGGCTCCCAGGTGTCTTTTTATACAGGTAACGAGCTGAGATTAGGAGCACACTCTTAAAGGGAGTGCTCCTAATCTCAGTTTGTTACCTGTATAAAAGACACCTGTCCACAGAAGCAATCAATCAATCAGATTCCTAACTCTCCACCATGGCCAAGACCAAAGAGCTCTCCAAGGATGTCAGGGACAAGATTGTAGACCTACACAAGGCTGGAATGGGCTACAAGACCATCACAAGCAGCTTGGTGAGAAGGTGACAACAGTTGGTGCGATTATTCGCAAATGGAAGAAACACAAAATAACTGTCAATCTCCCTCGGCCTGGGGATCCATGCAAGATCTCACCTCGTGGAGTTGCAATGATCATGAGAACGGTGAAGAATCAGCCCAGAACTACACGGGAGGATCTTGTCAATGATCTCAAGGCAGCTGGGACCATAGTCACCAAGAAAACAGAAAAACAATTGGTAACACACTACGCCGTGAAGGACTGAAATCCTGCAGCGCTCGCAAGGTCCCCCTGCTCAAGAAAGCACATATACAGGCCCGTCTGAAGTTTGCCAATGAACATCTGAATGATTCAGAGAACTGGGTGAAAGTGTTGTGGTCAGATGAGACCAAAATCGAGCTCTTTGGCATCAACTCAACTCGCCGTGTTTGGAGGAGGAGGAATGCTGCCTATGACCCCAAGAACACCATCCCCACCGTCAAACATGGAGGTGGAAACATTATGCTTTGGGGTTGTTTTTCTGCTAAGGGTACAGGACAACTTCACCGCATCAAAGGGACGATGGACGGGGCCATGTACCATCAAATCTTGGGTGAGAACCTCCTTCCCTCAGCCAGGGCATTGAAAATGGGTCGTGGATGGGTATTCCAGCATGACAATGACCCAAAACACACGGCTAAGGCATCAAAGGAGAGGCTCAAGAAGAAGCACATTAAGGTCCTGGAGTGGCCTAGCCAGTCTCCAGACCTTAATCCCATAGAACATCTGTGGAGGGAGCTGAAGGTTCGAGTTGCCAAACGTCAGCCTCGAAACCTTAATGACTTGGAGAAGATCTGCAAAGAGGAGTGGGACAAAATCCATCCTGAGATGTGTGCAAACCTGGTGGCCAACTACAAGAAACGTCTGACCTCTGTGATTGCCAACAAGGGTTTTGCCACCAAGTACTAAGTCATGTTTTGCAGAGGGGTCAAATACTTTTTTCCCTCATTTAAAATGCAAATCAATTTATAACATTTTTGACATGCGTTTTTCTGGATATTTTTGTTGTTATTCTGTCTCTCACTGTTCAAATAAACCTACCATTAAAATTATAGACTGATCATGTCTTTGTCAGTGGGCAAATGTACAAAATCAGCAAGGGATCAAATACTTTTTTCCTTCACTGTAGTTCAATGTCGTTCTCCATCAGAACCAACATATAAGCTTGTTTTACTCCAATGTTTGTAACCAAACACTGTATAGGCGCAAAACATGGATGAAACTATCATGTTGATATCATGGATGGTCAGGCCTTGCATCTTTAGATCTGTCTATTAATTTGAGAGTGGTTACATTTCTCAAAGCCCATCCCTCAGATTTGTACCGAATCAGAGATCTGGTGGTTCTTTGTCATTGGTTTAATTGAGGATTCTAGGATTCTAGCTGTAAAGAGTGTAGGCAAAATTATGTTTTTCCTGTGTTTTATATAATGTTGTACCACTGCTGATGAAACTAACACTGGAAACGTGTGATTTCTAATCAGTTATTTCCTGATAGTTGCTGGTTGAAAATACAATTTCCACAGGACCTTCTAATCAGCAGGCTTGCATGGGTGGGAGTTTAGGCTTTCCATGGTAATGCAACAGATGTCTCAAGTTTGGTGGGAGCGTGCAATTGGCATGTTGACTGCACGAATGTCCACCAGAGCTGTTGCCAGATATTTTAATGTTCATTTCTCCTCCATAAGCCGCCTCCAACATAGTTTTAAAGAATTTGGCAGTACGTTCAACCGGCCTCACAACCGCAGACCACGTGTAACCACGCCAGCACAGGACCTCCACATCCGGCTTCTTCACCTGCGGGATTGTCTGAGACCAGCCACCTGGGCAGCTGATGAAACTGTGGGTTTGCACAACTGAAGAATTTCTGCACGAACTGTCAGAAACCGTCTCAGTGAAGCTCATCTGCGTGCTCGTCATCCTCACCAAGGTCTTGACCTGACTGCAGTTCGACGTCGTAACCGACTTCAGTGGGCAAATGCTCATCTTCAATGGCCTCTGGCATGCTGGAGAAGTGTGCTCTTCACGGATTAATCCTGGTTTAAACTGTAATGGACAGATGGCAGAAAGCGTGTATGGCGTCGTGTGGGCGAGCGCTTTGCTGATGTAAACTTTGTGAACAGAGTGCCAATGATGGCGGTGGGGTTATGGTATGGGCAGGTATAAGCTACGGACAATGAACACGATTGCATTTTATCGATGGCAATATGAATGCACAGAGATACCGTGACGTGATCCTGAGGCCCATTATCGTGCCATTCATCCACCGCCATCACCTCATAATGCAAGGATCTGTACACAATTCCTGGATGCTGAAAATGTCCCAGTTCTTCCATGGCCTGCATACTCACCAGACATGTCACCCATTGAGCATGTTTTGGGATGCTCTGGATCGACATGTATGACAGCGTGTTCCAGTTCCCGCCAATATCCAGCAACTTCGCACAGCCATTGAAGAGGAGTGGGACAACGTTCCACAGGCCACAATCAACAGCCTAATCAACTTTATGGGAAGTTGGGCAAATGGTGGTCACACCAGATACTGACTGGTTTTCTGATCCATGCCCCTACCTTTTTTAAAAGGTATCTGTATTTCCAGTCATGTGAAATCCATAGATTAGGGCCTAATGAATGTTTTTCAATTTTTGAAATTGTTGCATTTATATTTTTGTTAAGTGGATTAAAGTAAGGTACCTAAATGTTACCCAATAAATTATTTGATATTGATATTATGAACGGCTGCATTGGGCCTTTTAAACAAGTCTTATAAAGACCATATCTGTTCATATTCCCACAGGAGAGAGCTCCAACCCAGGTTCAGACAGTGAGCCCAGTTCCACAGCATCAGGAAACCATAAACAACACAGACAGAGGAACACAAGACAGAAAAATCACCATTGCATGGACTGCTTCACTAGTTTCTATGAGCCAGAGGAGTTGAGAAGGCACACTTGTAGGCCCCACCCCTGCTCAGATTGCAGAGGCAGCATTTTATGTCCAACTCACCTCAAATCAAAACAGACTCAAAAAAGGATTACGACATACCCGTGTGGTCAATGTGGGAAGATATGTGAAACACCAAGCAAACTCAAGACGCACCAGATAACGCATACAGGAGAGAAGCCATACCACTGCTCTGTTTGTGGGAAGGGTTGCAGTCATTCAGACCAACTAAAGACACACCAGAGAACTCACACAGGAGAGAAGCCTTACCACTGCTCCCAATGTGGAACACGTTTCAGTCAGTTATCAACTCTGAGAAAACACCACCTAACTCACACAGGAGAGAAGCCATACCTCTGCTCTCATTGTGGGAAGAGTTTCCGTCAGTTAGCCAACCTAAATACACACCAGTTAATTCACACAGGAGAGAAGCCATACCACTGCTGTCAGTGTGGGAAGGATTTCAGACATCCAAGAGACTTAAATTCACACCAGAGAACTCACACAGGAGAGAAGCCTTACCACTGCTCCCAATGTGGAACAAGTTTCAGTCAGTTATCAACTCTGAAAAAACACAATCTAACTCACACAGGAGAGAAGCCTTACCTCTGCTCTCAATGTGGGAAGAGTTTCACCAGGTTATGTGAACTGAAGGCACACCAGATAACTCACACAGAAGAGAAGCCTTACCACTGCTCTCAGTGTGGGGATAGTTTCACCAGTTTATATTTTCTAAAGAAACACCAGCTAATTCACACTGGAGGAAAGCTGTTCCACTGCTCCCAGTGTGGGAAGAGTTTCAGCCAGTCATCAACGCTGAAGAAACATCAGATAACTCACACAGGGAGAAGAAGTTCCCATGCCATCAGTGTGGGAAGAATTTTGGTCATTCATCAACTTTGAAGAAACATCAGATAACGCACACAGGAGAGAAACCTTACCACTGCGCTCAGTGTGGAAATAGTTTCAGTCTGGTGGGAAACCTAAAGAGACACCAGCTAACCCACACAGTAGAGAAGCCTTACTGCTGTTCGTATTGTGGGAAGAGTGTCAGTCAGTTACACCACCTAAAGACACACCAGTTAATTCACACAGGAGAGAAGCCATACAACTGCTTTCATTGTGGGAAGAGTTTCAGTCAATCATCAACTTTGAAGAAACATCAGGAGAAAAGCTGTGTCATCAGATCTGAAGACACCAGCTTGCTCACAGGGGAGAAGCCTTAACTCTACTATCAATGTGGGGATAGTTTCACCAGTTAATATTTCCAAAAAACACCAACTAATTATAACTAACAAAAACTTACCTGGTTAAATAAAGGGGGGGAAAAATAACTTGCAAAGGAGTGTGGTACCTGCTTCCTGTGTGGAAAGCTTCAGTCAGTCATCAAATTTGTAGACACCATTTAACTCGCACAGTAGAGTAACCGTACCACTGCTCTGTTTGAGGAAAAGGTTCAGTCACATAGGAGACGTAAAGAAACACCAGCTCGTACTGGAGAGAAGCCTTACCATGTTCTGGAGTTGTTTGAATATTGTTTATTGAAATAAAGCTGGTTTGATGATAACGGTTTATTGTGAACATATCAATATTTCAGGAATCACCAAAAAGGCAGCACTGCAGAGAAAATGCAGTTTTACAGAAACTGTATTGATTTAATTGGTGATTAGGGGACATGGTTTGTCATTGTCAGTATTTCCACTAAACAGCTGTCTGTTTGGGAATGCAATACTTCTATAACAGCAGACCTTCAGCAGCAGACATCCAGATGATTTTCCAGAGGACGCGGCCACAACGGACAATTCAGTGAAGTTGTATTTGCATTTGCCGTTATGGAATCCATTGCTAATATCTGTCCATAGAGAATCCTCAGTAATCACAGACATCATATCCATAGCTAATATCTTCTAGTTGGATTTCTATAATCTTTTTTTTCTTCCTAAAGTTAAAAAAATAAAATGTAATTTAGTCACAAATATCTGCAACAAAAACTTATAAATGGCAGAAAATAACCAAAAATGAATAAACATATTGTATTTCAATTACTAAGCTCAGTCTCCTGTCTCACTTTATTATGGAGGGTTGAAGGTTCATTATTTCTGGTGCTTTACAGGTAGGCTATACTGTAAGGATAATATACAGTCTAAGGCAGTGGCGGTCGGTGCTGTTTAAGATGAGGATTATTATTTTTCATGAGCATGGCCTTATTTCTATTACAGCATATTGGATGACTGTCATTCATATTCCATTCACCCAGATCAATGTAACATCGATAGGTTTAGGCTACTACAACATTTAATATGTGGAACAGATAACATGTGGAACAGTTAATATGTGGAACAGATAACATGTGGAACAGTAACCGCAAGTAACACATGACATATGGTAATGATCACAGTAATGGAGTAAAAATGTAAAGGTTAAAGCAATTATATAGTAATTAATGATGAATTAGATCATCAATCAATCAAAAATATTTTATACAAATGAACATATTGTTAAGTGAAAGTGCTGAATAGTACCAGGCCTTAAACCCTTATAGACCCTAGCATGTCTTGGGGATCCCCTGTTATTGGTAATGGTGAGAGGTTAGCATGTCTTGGGGATCCCCTGTTATTGGTAATGGTGAGAGGTTAGCATGTCTTGGGGATCCCCTGTTATTGGTAATGGTGAGAGGTTAGCATGTCTTGGGGCTATGATCTTTGTACCATTTATATTTATCTTGTCTCGAATGAAAAGTTCATGTTTTGCTATCTCCCAAAATAAATGCCATCTCTGATGAGAGACAGGCTCCTCTCCATCTTGCGTTACAAACACTATACTTGTCCGTTCAGTAGCAGGGTAAGACTTTGTCTTGGGGATCCCCTGTTATTGGTAATGGTGAGAGGTTAGCATGTTTTGAGGGTATGATCTTTGTGGCTCTGTAATTTTCACTCACCATTATTCACGATTTGTTCAGCATGATCTGTAACCATGGTAGCATCCACATTAATGTAAAAGTGTTTAGAAACATATTCTATTCTTATTTACAATAAAAGTGACTCCAAAATTAAACAATACATTATTTACCATTTATTTCTGTTGGGCACAAAATAATCAGAAACACAACTAAAACAAACTGCAAATGCATCCAACAAGTTTGTAGAGTCACATGCTTGATGTAGTCTTTGCATGCTAGTAATATAGGACCAAGTACTAAACCTTTGACTATTTTTAATACACATAAGTGATTTTGTCCAAATACTCATGACACCTTCAAATGGGAGGACTAGATACATAAAGTGCTTCCATTTCTAAATTGTAAAACAGATATGTATGCGTATTTTTTTGCCTGCCATTACAAAGGTTACTTAACCTCGTACAACCATCCGGAAGTCTTGCGAGTTTACATTCTGTTTCGGTACACGGATTCCAGCGGTAATCAGTCTGGGCCTGGTTTCCCAAGAACAATGGAATCTAAGCCTTGTTCACATTACCCATAATGTTGATCCCTTTTGTATTTTAAAGTATTGTGGTGGCAGCATCATGTTATGGGTATGCTTGTCACCGGCAGGGAAGTGGATTATGAACAGGTTCTGAAAGAGGAAACATTAACTACTTGAGAAAGGAATGTTTGCTAGAAAGTCACAGTCTGTATGCCACATGAATGTAGCTATTAGAAAGCTATTGGGGTGATTCCTCTCGAAAATTTAACAAAAATTGATTTTCATGACATTTAATCCATAGAAGGGTCCTTTGGAGGAAGGATTGTTGACATATATTTGACATTTGTATCTTAAAGCATCATTGAGAATAACTAATTGAAGTTGGAACATTCAGTAAAGGCTGAACGGAACATGACGAGAGGCGGGGGTGTGTTGTGTACTTCCATTCAAGTTGATTGGCGAAGTTACATTTAAATTGTTGTCATATTGGCTTAGATGTGATGGTAGAAAGACTTGAATTTAACATAGAGCATTGATCAAAGCCTACTTAAGAAGCCGGTGGCCGCCGGCTTCTTAATGTTTTGATACGGTTTGCTTAATGAACACAACCCTGATTCTGATCCAACAAATTACATACAACATTATTGAGATAATTGCGAAATTAAAGTTGACTGTTTGACGTATTATGACTTTTTGGTACATGGCCCTGTCTGTGGGATAAATTGCAGGAGTATAAAGCAGAGGCTCCTATCATCAGGTCTTCAGTCATCCCAGATATAACAGCTGCCATAGAGGTCAAGGCTATTACCAAAGCAGCAGTTAAACTGGACAACCTTCTATTCAACGCCTTCTATTCAACTCATTCACAGGCAGAAAGGAACACTTTCCATTTTTCCCATGATTTAAATCAGTCTTCCAATTGTGCGACTGAATGTGAAGTATTTTATTTCTAAATCATTGGTGGGGCCATCTAGTGATTGGGCTGTCGCTTGGCTAGGACGAGTCCCCTGCTCCCCCAGAGACGCTTGTGTTCCAACAGCTGCAGCTGAAGGGAGGGTGTGGGATTCCCAGTTTTATTGATGTTCTCTGTAATGGACTTCACTTTTCTTGTCCTTGACTGTGTCTTCCTGCAATCTCTGTTGTGTTTACAATTGAAGGTCTAAAAAATAAAGCTGTCCAAAAAGAAGCTGGTATTTGACTGGTCCGTTTAATAATGGCTATAACAGGTATACGTCTGTTCCATATATGGTCATATCCTCTGGTGCACAGCTCAAATGGCATCAGATCTGCCAATATAGCAAAACCAAATTACCTTAGATATGTTGCTGTGGAAGCTGGATGTATTTCTGACACACCCGTTTCTGAACATTGCCATATTCGGATTGTAAATGATCTGTTGCTTTGGTTCGCTTCTTGTACCTCTGCTATCGACTGTATGGGATCAAATTGGAGTTTAAAGAACCGCTCAGCAGATGTGGTTTGATACCATCTCCATGACGGAGGGTCATAAAGCAATCCCAAACGACTTCAGGCTGCATGTATTTCTGACACCCAGTTTGGAACATGGCCATGTTTGGAAAAGGTCACTGTCAGGGGGGTAATCATTTTGGAGTTGTTTGTCTTAAGATCTGTAAAGCTGGAAAACACAACAGCTCCACATTTGATCCAAGTGTTTATCCTTGTAAATGTATTAGATTAATATTACATTTAGCCCTCCATTGACTTCACACTGCATGCTGAAAGGTGAAGACCTCATACCTATACTGTGGACCACATGGAGATCCGATACAGGCCAGCACATTATTCTGACCTTATTAGTCGACCATGAGGTCCTCACATTGCTGACACCGTAATAGATTTACAGCAAGATATGTGACCTGGAAAATAAGATCTGAATTATCTGAGCCAAGCTTGGTTGTTTTGTGGATCCATGGCACAGCATGTGACATTTCATATATATATTTAGATTTTTATTGGCTGTGACATTTGAATGGATTGAATCATGAAAATAATTCTGACCTGAGCCAAGATGCTTTGGTGTCTCAGTCTGTGGTGATAAAACTACTTTGCGAGCACAGACAGAGTCACTTAAATAACCCTAAAAATACATTGGATCAAGAGTTACTATCCGATCCTTCCAAGACACTGCTAAAATACGTCAAATATGTACAATAACAGTTTTATAATGACAATTTACTCAACTGCTTAATGACATCTGACAGTTAATAACAGCATATCAGTAACAGTATGTCCTATTCTGGACAGCCCATCCGCATGGTGTGCAGGTTCTTGTTCCAGCCAGGCACTAACACAGCAGGTTCAGCTGAATCAACTTGTTGTGAAGGGCCATGCCACTCCTTCAGGACTGTTCCATTATTACATTGAAAGATACTAATCTTATTAGAATTAGAATGCTGTTTTGGCAGATGTTTAAGCAGGGAAATCCTTTTGTTATTACCTCCAGCAGTGCAGTAAATACTAATACACAAGTAATACCAAGGACAAAAAGAAAAAGAAACATCAGAACAAGCAATATCAGAGTCTGGTATATAAATATGTGTAGTATATACAGTATGGACAATAAATCAGTAGGAAAAGGTATGTACAGCAGTAGTTATATGGATGAGCTATGTCCATAATACAGTATGTACAGCAGTAGTTATATGGGTTGAGCTATGTCCAGAATACAGTATGTACAGCAGTAGTTATATAGGATGAGCTATGTCCAGAATACAGTATGTACAGCAGTAGTTATATAGGATGAGCTATGTCCAGAATACAGTATGTACAGCAGTAGTTATATAGGATGAGCTATGTCCAGAATACAGTATGTACAGCAGTAGTTATATGGGATGAGCTATGTCCAGAATACAGTATGTACAGCAGTAGTTATATAGGATGAGCTATGTCCAGAATACAGTATGTACAGCAGTAGTTATATAGGATGAGATATGTCCAGAATACAATATGTACAGCAGCAGTTATATGGGATGAGCTATGTCCAGAATACAATATGTACAGCAGTAGTTAAAGTACCAGTCAAAGGTTTGGACACACCTACTCATTCCAGTGTTTTTCTTTATTTTTACTATTTTCTACATTGTAGAATAATAGTGAAGACATCAAAACTATGAAATAATACATATGGAATAATGTAGTAACCAAAAAAGTGTTAAACAAATCAAAATATATATGATATATTTTAGATTCTTCAAAGTAGCCACCCTTTGCCTTGATGACAGCTTTGCACACTCTTGGCATTCTCTTAACCAGCTTCATGAGGAATGTGTTTCCAACAGTCTTGAAGGAGTTCCCATATATGCTGAGCACTCGTTGGCTGCTTTTCCTTCACTCTGCGGTCCAACTCATCCCAAACTATCTCAATTGGGTTGAGGTTGGGTGATTGTGGAGGCCAGGTCATCTGATACAGCACTGCATCACTCTCCTTGGTCAAATAACCTTTACACAGCCTGGAGGTGTGTTTTGGGTCATTGTCCTGTTGAAAAACAAATGATAGTCCCTCTAAGCACAAAGCAGATTGGATGGCATATGGCTGCAGAATGCTGTGGTACCCATGCTGGTTAAGTGTATCTTGAATTCTAAATAAAACACAGACAGTGTCACAAGCAAAGCACCCCCACACCATCACATCTCCTCCTCCATGCTTCATGGTGGGAACCACACATGCGGCGATCATCCGTTCACCTACTCTGCATCTCACAAAGACCCGGTGGTTGGAACCAAAAATCTCAAATTTGGACTTTCCACCGGTCTAATGTCCATTGCTCGTGTTTCTTGGCCCAAGCAAGTTTCTTCTTCTTATTGGTGTCCTTTAGTAGTGATTTCTTTGCAACAATTCAACCATGAAAGCTTGATTCACGCAGTCTCCTCTGAACAGTTGATGTTGAGATATGTCTGTTACTTTAACTCTGTGAAGCATTGATTAGGGCTGCAATCTGAGGCTGGTAACTCTAATGAACTTATCCTCTGCAGCAGAGGTAACTCTGGGTCTTCCTTTCCTGTGGCGGTCCTCATGAGAGCCAGTTCCATCATAGCACTTGATGGTTTTTGCGACTGCACTTGAAGAAACTTTCAAACTTCTTGATATTTTCCGGATTGACTGACGTGTCCAATACATGTATATTTTGGTGTCCAATCTTTTGACTGGTACTGCACCTGTATGGTAACACAACACAGACACTAAGATACCTGTATGGTAACACAACACAGACACTAAGATACCTGTATGGTAACACAACATAGAAACTAAGATACCTGTATGGTAACACAACATAGACACTAAGATACCTGTATGGTAACACAACATGGACAATAAGATACCTGTATGGTAACACAACATAGACACTAAGATACCTGTATGGTAACACAACATAGACACTAAGATACCTGTATGGTAACACAACACACAACATGATTTGATTCTGGACCAGTCGACCTCCGATATCCTCTGGAGCAGCAGGTTCCCTGTGGTTTTCTACTCTGATCCTGCACTCTGGCTCAATCATAGGATGGGGCAGCCTCTTCTCCCAGCAAATATTTTGCAAAACCACCGTGGCATAGATAACGGTGCAGGTCCTTTTGAGTGTCCTCTATTCAAACTGTATCGCTGAAGCATTACAGATTGACCAATAGAAATTCAAAGATAATTTCCAATTGAGCCGACATATGCAGAGAACTATATATTCCAGAGAACTCGGATACGTAGCCACTCCGATAATAATAAGAGTATGTAAGAAATCTAGAGTGGTCTTGCCTTCTAATTATTGGTGTCCATTGCAAAATGATTGAAGATGTTTTCGTTGCATGACCTAATGAACATGACCTACCTCATGGGCCTTATTTAGGTCAGTGCTATCCGGGATCCTTGGGACTTCCCTAACCTAAACCCTGACCTTGACCCCTACCCTAACCATGACCTTGACCCCTATCCTAAACCCAGTATAAAGGAAGTTAGAATTTCGCAAGCCAATGCTAACTAGCATTAGCGCAATGACTGGAAGTCTATGGTATCTACTAGTATGCAATTTATTGCAAATCTCCAAACAACTGTAGTATAACTATTCTCCAATAGAAGGCACTAAACTGCAAGGTTAGAAGGAGGTAAATGAGGGCCCTTTTTTTGCCTGCCACTGCAAAGTTTCTGGAGGTGCCTGAAATAGATCCTGGAGGGGAATCAGAGGAGCCTAAATCATTGGGGAATCGGAGGAGCCTAAATCATTGGGGAATCGGAGGAGCCTAAAGCATTGGGGAATCCGAGGAGCCTTAAGAATTGGGGAATCGTAGGAGTCCTAAATCATTGTGAATCAGAGGAGCCTAAAGCATTGGGGAATTGGAGGAGCCTAAAGCATTGGGGAATCGGAGGAGCCTAAAGCATTGGGGAATCGGAGGAGCCTAAAGCATTTGGGAATCCGAGGAGCCTTAAGAATTGGGGAATCGGAGGAGTCCTAAATCATTGTGAATCAGAGGAGCCTAAAGCATTGGGGAATTGGAGGAGCCTAAAGCATTGGGGAATCGGAGGAGCCTAAAGCATTGGGGAATCGGAGGAGCCTAAAGCATTGGGGAATCGGAGGAGCCTAAAGCATTGGGGAATCGGAGGAGCCTAAAGCATTGGGGAATCGGAGGAGCCTAAAGCATTGCCAAAACAAACAGTTAATAATAACCATAGTTAACCTCTCCACCCTCATCATCTGTGAGTCAGCATGTAGTGAGGGCTTTCCCTGACAGTTGGTTGGCTAGCATATTTATAGACAACGTGTGAGTGTTTTAGGAAACAGGGATCACAGCTGTACTCAGCAAGGGCTTCCCCTGGGCTGGCTGGCAGGAAGTATTTATGGACTACCATGGTGTGTGTGTATGTGTGTGCTCCTTATGAAACAGGCAGGGGATCACCGCAGTAGTTATTTGTATGTAGAAGGAATTGCAAGGATTTTTCCCCCAACATTTTTTAGATCTTAATTAGCATGATCAGTGCAATATTGTCATAATATTAATAATTTATTAATAATTATAATTTATTAAACTTCTATAGCGCTTTTCATAACATAAATACATCTCAAGGTGCTTCAAGAGCAAGAAACAAACAACAAATACATCATCATAAGTAGCTTAGCTGTAGCTAGCTAGGTCAACCAATACATCATCATAAGTAGCTTAGCTATAGCTAGCTAGGTCAACCAATACATAATCATAAGTAGCTTAGCTATAGCTGGCTAGGTCAACCAATAAAGGTCAAGTCTTTGAGTGCATGCATCTTTCAAAGATGGAGACGGGACAGTTCATGGATTGATCAGAGGAAGGTTGTCAGAGAGATGGTTGATGAAGATGGAGTCTAGTGACGATCTTGTAGAGGGTTATGTGGTATCGCGTCGAATGCTGGTGCTCATTGCTGTCAACAAAGAGTCCGCTTAGGCTGCACCTTGATTAGAAGCTTTTATTTAATATCACAAGTTTACAGCATAAGTTACAGACCCGCGGTGTCTGGAGAAGCACGTCCCAAATTAATCTGAATGCCTCTGACCCCTCCTTTGTCTAGCTCCTACTTATAAACAATGGCAAAAATGGGTTGCTCCCTCTTTCGTCCAATCACCGGTCTCCCCTGGGGCGTCACCCTCCAAACGGCTACATTTGAACTAAGATAAACAACATTCCATTTCTTCATGAAAAACATTTAACAAAGACATAATCCTAATACACAACATTTACTCTGGGAACCAGCCTGTGTTGTGGAGCCACTGGAATTATCCTCCTTCACAATGTGTAGCACCCACTTGGGTGATTCCTCAGCAGCTCTGGGCGCCAGAAAGCTCTCCACATATACAGTTCAGAGTAGTAGCCAGTCATCCTCACTGAACCCTCTGCCTCAGCACTGCATTCCTACTGGATCTCTTATTCCTCTCAAGCTTCAGGTGACTCCTCAAATGATCTGGAACCAGCAGCCAGATGAAACAAGAAGCTGTTTCCTGCATCATTCAAACAAAAACAAAAGCCAGCTAGCTAGCTAGCCCTCCATGCCATTTACCTGCCAATCTGTGGGTGAAAACCACCAGATATATGCAATATAAACTAAATGTTACCAAAAACAAAAAGTTTGATAAAAAACAACAATAAAAACCCTTGAACATATCTAAATATGTACATATTTACAGAGCTCGTACCATTATGCAATTTTAAAGATAACATATATATATTTCATATGATATGCATAACATTACTCAGTGTTTAAATTAATTAATCAGTGATGACTACACCATTCATCACAGATAGGGGAAACCATATAGGTATCTTTCCTAAGTATCTTTGCTAACACCCTGCAGTCAGGTTCACACACCAGTAGACTAGCTAGCTCTGTAAACAACGGATTCTGCGAACATGTGATGATGGTTAGAAGGCGGTGCATATTAAAATTATGTAAGATAATATTTTCAATACGTTACCATTAAAAGGACCAGAGAATGTGTGACTCAGTGGCAGCATCAGGAATTTCTCACAGAGGGTGGTTTGGTCATTGCGTAGGGGTGTTTGCAATAATTCAATAATATAATATGTCACAAGCAATAACAAGCCTATACCCATTTCGAAAAAAAAGCATTTAATGTATTCAGTAATGTTACACTTATCCACATTTACCAGAGGGTTCAAATTGCAATGAGTTGGAGGCTAGATAGCTTTGTCAGCATTGGCCTACCAAACTCATAACAGAGGCTTCACACTTTTATTACAAGGCTATAAATATAATCTACAGTGGTGGGAGAGGTTGGAATGAAGGCCAATCAGTCAGTCAAAACAGACTAGATACATGGTGTCAGAAGGCAGTTTTTGGAGCAGTGAGCAATTTATTAACCACTCTGTAATTTTACATTAGTTGCAGGCTAGATGGGATACAGTTTATGTCAAATTGACATCAAAAGTTTAAACATTTCGCATTTTAACTAACCCTAAACCTTTTCCTAAACTTAACCTAGTTCTCCTAACCTGCTGCGTAAGTTCTCCTAACCTCCTACGTAAGTTCCTCCTAACCTGCTGCGTAAATTCTCCTAACCTGCTACGAAAAGTCCATTCTGACATACAGCAGTATACCATCTAGTCAAAACCAAAGAGAAAGGTCCTGCCCCAGGGACATGGAGTGCCAGGGGAAGTTGATCAGACACATTGGTCCCACACTAATGTCACTTCAATGTTGTGATTTTGAACAGATTTAGCGTTCAACATGTAAAAATGAAGTGGATTATGAACAGGTTCTGAAAGAGGAAGCATTAACTACTTGAGAAAGGAAGGTTAGCTAGAAAGTCACAGTCTGAATGCCACATTATTGTAGCTATTAGAAAGCTATTATAGTGATTCCTCAACTAGAACAGGAAAATACCATGATTTTCTTTGTTTCTACAACATTTAATCCATTTGTATCTTAAAGCATAATTGAGAAATAAATAATTTAAGTTGGAACATCTGTGATGTCAACGACCCTGTTAAAAATCAAGTATGTGGTTCTCGTTAACGGCTGAACAGAACATGACAATAGGCATGGAGGGTGTTGTTTTCCTCCATACAAGTTCATTTGCTAAGTTTCATTGAAATTGTTGTCATATTGACTTGATGTGATGGTAGAACGATTTTAATTTAACATTGAGCATTGATCAATGCCTACTTATGAAGCCAGTGGCCGCCAGCTTCTTAACGTTTTGCTACACTGTTCCTAATGAACACAACCCTAATTCCAATCCAACAGGTTGAGTACAACATTATTGAGATGATTGCGATACTAAAGTTGAATGTTATTATGACTATTTGACATAATATGACTTTTTGGTATATGACCCTGTTCGTGGGCCAATTTGCAGGAGTATAAAGCAGACTCCTATCATCAGGTCTTCAGTCATCCCAGATATAACAGCTGCCATAGAGGTCAAGGCTATTACCAAAGCAGCAGTTAAACTGGACAACCTTCTATTCAACTCATTCACAGGCTGACAGGAACACTCAATTTTCCCCATGATTTAAATCAGTCTTCCAATAGTGCGACTGGATGTGAAATGTTTCACTTCTAAACATTGATCATTGGTGGGGTCATTTAGTGGATTGGGCTGTCACTTGTCCTTTCTGTTCCAAAAGGAAGTTCTCTGTTATGGACTTCACTTTTCTTGTCCTTGACTGTGTGTTCCTGCAATCTATGTTGTGTTTACATTTGAAAGTCTAAAAATAAAGCTGTCCAAAAAAATTATTAAATTATAATGGCCATGTCAGGTATAAGTCTGTTTCGTATATGGTCATTTCCTCTGGTGCACAGCTCAAATGGCAGGAGATCTGCCAATAAAGCAAAACCAAATTACCTTGGATATATTGCTGTGGAAAGCTGGATGTATTTCTGACACACCAATTTCTAAACATGGCCATATTGGGCTTGTTTCGCTTCCTGTAACTCTGTCATGGACTGTATGGGATCAAATTTTAGTTTCAAGAACAGCTCAGCAGATATCATGAAGCAATCCCAGTGGGTCATAAAGCAATCCCAATTGACTTTAGGGTGCGTGTATTTCTGACACCCAGTTTCGGATCATGGCCATGGTTGGAGGTCACTGAAAGGGGGTAATAATTTGGATAATTTGGACTACTTGTTTGTCCAGGATCTATAAACCTTGCTGAAAAACACAACACGTGCCCATTTGATAAAAGTGTTTAGCCCTCAATTGACTTTACACTGCATGCTGAAAAGTGAAGACCTCATACCTATACTGTAGAACACAGAGAGATCCGATACAGGCCAGCACATTATTCTGACCTTATGAGTCGACCATGAGGTCCTCACATTGCTGACACAGTAATAGATTTACAGTGAGATATGTGACCTGGAAAATTAGATCTCAATCAACCGAGCCAAGATTGGTTGTTTTGTGGATCCATGCCACAGCATCTGACATTTCATTTCCAGATTTAGATTTTTACTGGCTGTGACATTTTTATGGTTGAATCATGGGGGGGAAAAAAGCTGACTTGAGCCAAGGCGCTGGGGTGTCTCATCCAAACTCCTGTCTGTGGTGATAAAACTACATTGTGAGCACAGACTGAGTCGTTTTTAAGCACCCTTAAAATGTATTGGATCAAGAGTTACTGTTCGATTCCCCCATGGGCCCATATGTACAAAACAGTTTTATAATGACAGTTTACTCAACTGCTTAATGACATCTGACTGTTAATAAGAGTATATCAGGGGCCTGCAACTCGTTATGGACGGCCCATCCACATGGTTTGCAGGCTCTTGTTCCATCCCAGCACTAACACAGCGGCTTCAGCTAAATCAACTTGTTGTAAAGGGTCATCCCACTGGGCACATCACATAATTTCAACGTGGATAATTAGGTAATATTTGGTTGAGATGTTGATCAATGATTTTACAACCTATATTCACCCACTCAAAAAGACAGCCAAAAGATAGCTGAATATCCAATGCGTTATCATTATGCTTTCAAACATCTAAAAGCAGAACCAAATTCCAATTAAAAAACAATGTCAGATTTTTGGTTTAATGTCACCCAAATGTCTATGACTGCACTTTCAAGCAATGTTCAAATGTTTGTATATTCCCCGGAGGGTAACTTCTGCATAGTGCAAGTTTGGAGCTTATGCCGGGTGTACACAACAGGTCATATATCATGCAAGATCTTTGCACATTAAAATAACTTAATGTCATAAACATTTAGTCTGCATGATAATGTTCTCTCCACCCACAAACACGGCAAGTAAATATCTCGTCTAATAACAGTGGCATTGGTGCCAGAATTAGGCTGTGTTGGCAGATATATCAAACAATAAACCTTGGCTGCAGTGAAGATGAGAGCACAGTCCAAGAAATGAAAAGGCCTTGATGGGGTCCTTCCAAATGGTCAGCCCCTAGCTCAACTAGTGTATCCAGTAGCTTCCCCCTTTGGGGCTTCTTGTAGGGGAGACCAGGGTTGGTTGTCTCATGGGTTGGTTGTCACAGTTCTAATTATTCCCAATGTAAATGGTGCTGTGTAATATTTTTAAGGTTAAAATGTGTGAATTCTCAGAGCTTTAGTAGCATTAAGATCATCTTGAGAACCTCTTTAGTAGCTGAGGTGTTTCCCAGAGCCTTCGTTAGTAACGTGTCTCTTAAAAACCTTTGCACATCTAGGAGTGATCCAGACCACTCGTAGAGCAGCCAAAGTGCATCGTTATTCACAGATCTCTGCTAAACATAGAATCAAGAAGTTTGGGCTATCTGTCTGACTGTGACTGCCGATTACTTCATAACAAAGTTGACTACAAATACAAAGTTGCCAAATAATTTTCAATTGTTACCAACAAGTGAAGGATAAAATAATAGGCTATTTCAATCATATTGAAATAAGTGTCATGTTCAATCAATTGAGTTCTATTTTGCGACCAGGCTATCTGTCATTTTTGCCTCTGTGTTTCATGATGTGCAGCAGCATGTGTGCAAATGATGTTCCCAATCTGTGATTTAGTGCATAATTATAGGGTAAGCATAGTAAGTCTCCTCAATTGCCTCTTTGCAGTCAGAGGTGATAATATCTCTCTAGGAGCTGATCCGTCGTCAGTATTGTGGAAAAATTATAATGTTAAGGTAAGATTTGAATGGAGAAAGCAGATCCGAGAGCAGCGCTACTTTTCTTTCGATTCTATCAGTATTGACAAATGGTCTAACGATGCACTTAGCGAACGCTTTCTCTACGTGCTTGTTTGGGAAGAGTTGGCTCGTAAATAACGATGCATCTGGTGCGATCATCGTAATGCTTAAGTTACATCGCAACTGGGAAACGAGGCCCTGGTAAATTTATGTCAGCATGACAAAACATTGATGTGAGGGGAATTTATGTTTCTTTGTAAATGTTTGAACTATGGGAGTACCCATGAATTCTGTTTGTTGAAAAGAGGAAAGGGAGAGCTATATTTCAAACCTATTTTCTGACTTCCTAGGTCAAGCCATGAGGGGTTATACAGTAATGTATAGAGTATACTGCCAGTATACATTAAATGCCAACATCAAAATGTCATATGCTTTCTTAAAGACTAAAATTCTGAATTTTGTTAGGAATATTGTTCATCAAAGAAAGACTTAGCTATTGCTAAGATTCTGTTTGCTCTATTGCATCACTTCCTCTTACCAAAATAATAACCCCACACTGTGTGACATCAGACCCTGTGATGGGGCTGGTTGTCACAACTGGACAGAGTTTGTTTGATGGCTCATAACTCCATGTTGGAATAATATATGAGGATAAAAAGGGTCCCCATTTCAACCCAGGACATTGGTTTCCTCATAATATGAGTCTTACAAGATATACTGGTGATGAGAAATACACACCAGAGTAAAAAGTGACAACCAACTCCGATCTCCCCTACTAATGTGCTGTCAGCAATATGGATAAGATGGTTGAAATACTGGTATGGTGTTATGTAAATCATAAGAATCCTACTGGACTATTTTAGCCAACTGAAATGTGAGACAAATAAAAGCTCCTCCTGAATCTTCATTAGATCATACTGTAGATAAATAACACATTAGATTTATCAGTTTTATAAGCTGTTATTGAATGCCTAAATGTTTCCGTTCTCGCTTTTAAATATTAATTTAACATGAAACCTATTTTAGTGGTAGTGGGTAAACATGGACTCACTCCATTACAGTATATAAGGTTCAGTAGAAGTAACATTGGGATGAGTCAAACTTTTGATATTGTCATAATTATTAATAATGGCATCTCTCATTTCAGTAAATTCAGTGAAATTCAATTCAGAGACACATATGACATTAAAGAGTCATGTAATGGGAGTGTGGTGCTCCTGGAAGTGGGAGGCGCTAGTGAGACAGACACACAGAGGTCTCTCATCCAATTCATTTCCTTTCCCAGAGTGGTCCATAATTAACATTTGCTTGGTTGGCACTTCCAACCAGATATAAGGAGGCTGAGGCCCCAGCATCCATAAGTCAGATGCCTTCTTCCTCTGTGGTAAGACCTCTCCACCTCCTTAGATTTTTACATTTGTCTCATCTTTGCACTCAGCATCTGAGGCAGTAGCTATCTGCCCTGTTTGAATTGACTTCTGCATGTCTCTTGTAAGATTTGACAATATGCAATCAAGTGGCATTGGTTTAAAAAAATGTTTTTAATGTGTTTTTCTTTAACTGTGTATTACTTCAAATCTGTAACTTCCTTTTATGTCCAAAACTGGTGCTCCTGCACTTAATTAAGGGAGTGGTCTAGAATGTAACTGGGTTTTCAGGGGTATTTATTTCAATTCTTGACAGAATGTGTAGTAAAGTGAGATGCCACTAGAAAAATAAAAGTTATCAGTTGCACCTGTAGTTGAATTTGACATGGCTGTAATTATTATTTAGTTAAATGTTTTTTAGCCGTTCGGGGGCAAAATGATAAGGCTTTAGAGACTTTTGCGTTTATTATTAGAGACTTTCCAGCCATTATTATGAGCCATCCTCCCCTCAGCAGCCTCCACTGCTTTAGACTTGTGCGTTTTCACAAAACCTTATGTTTCACAGGGTCCTCCAAGAAGTACACATTCATCTGTAGAAGGGGAAAAAGAAGGTGAGACATGGTTTGAGTCTTCACATAAAAAGCGATGAGAATATTCTGAGAGATACCGCTCACCTAACTCTGTTGACTGGGGAGGAAGCACCACAGAGTCAATCATGTTTCTTGTTTAATCTCTTTCCTAGTGATCCGTCACCATGAGTACGGACGCTGAGATGCAAATCTACGGCAAGGCTGCCATATACCTCCGTAAGCCTGAGAGGGAGAGGATTGAGGCACAAACCGCACCCTTTGATTCAAAGAACTCCTGCTATGTGACAGACAAGGTGGAGCTGTACCTTAAGGGTCTGGTCACTGCCAGGGCTGATGGGAAGTGTACTGTAACAGTCACCAAACCTGACGGTTCTAAGGAGGTAAGCCTGAGCTGAAAAGTATTCAAGTTCAAGTTCGAGTAATTACTCTATTTCTTGAAAAATCATCACATTATCAAAAACATTTCAATAGACTATTTAAAATCTTTAACAAAATGTATATTAAGAATCATTTATAGTTTTTTGTTAGCGGAATATAACCTTCAAACACATCAGGTTTAAAGCTGCTATTTAAAATTGGCATGGAATTTGTGATATTGACAAGTCAAGAATCATGATGTATTTGTCATTGGGTGACAACAAAGTAGTTGGATTAAATGTGGGTATTTTTTTAACTTGTATTTAATGAGCAAAAAGCATTCAGTCATGTCCACTTTGATCTGCATGTAATCTAGATTTCTGACTGTTTCAGGAAGGAAAAGAGTTCAAAGATGCAGACATCTACGAGATGAACCCCCCTAAGTATGACAAGATTGAGGACATGGCCATGATGACCTACCTGAATGAAGCCTCTGTGTTGTATAACCTCAAAGAGCGTTATGCAGCATGGATGATCTATGTAAGAAACCTGCACATACAAACACACACATACATGAACATAAGAAATTCACACATTCAGTACTATACATAAATGAATGGTAGAAACCAAAACATATCCATACAGTAGACCCACATCATTATACCAGTACACCCACATCCTCACATAAATCCAGGTAAAAGTCCATCTGACGTTGTTAATCCCCTAATTTAATTATGCTTTCACCAGACCTACTCTGGGCTCTTCTGTGCCACGGTGAACCCCTACAAGTGGCTCCCAGTGTACGACGCAGAGGTTGTCAACGCCTACAGAGGGAAGAAGAGGATGGAGGCTCCACCCCATATCTTCTCCGTCTCTGACAATGCCTTTCAGTTCATGATGATTGGTACGAGCTCTCATGGATGCTTGGATGGATGGATGGATGGATGGATGGATGGATGGATGGATGGATGGATGGATGGATGGATGGATGGATGGATGGATGGATGGATGGATGGATGGATGGATGGATGGATGGATGGATGGATGGTTGGTTGGATGGATGTCCATAAATGCGTGTGGATCTCAAAGTCCATAAGTGCATCAATGGAAGTTCTAATGTGCTATAAAATAGGTATCTACTGTTTTCTAGTCTAGGTAATAACAGTTTGCTGGGAATATCTGATTTCACTACCCTTGAATGGAAAATGTTCCAAATTGAAATTCGTGATGATGCTATGAATGCAATAATGTCCCCATAATGTTGCTTGAGTATGATAAGCAATATGTTTTTTGGTTACAGATAAGGAGAACCAGTCCGTCCTGATTACGTAAGTTGTTTACTAAAATGTCATTGAGAAGGTGTTTCTATTGTAATAAGTTGGGTCTCTTGGTGTGATGAAATACATTACATTATGAATGGATTAGGACATTGATGAGTAATAATGAGTCGATGATTGAGAATATTTGTTAATTATTTACTTATGTTAGAAAACAGGTCAACAGTGTATTCTCAAATGGTATTTCTTAGTGAAAGCCAATCTGACACTCAAACATGTAACTAAAACCGCTCTTTCTCTGTCATATAAACCAGTGGAGAATCCGGTGCAGGAAAGACTGTCAACACCAAGCGTGTCATCCAGTACTTTGCAACCATTGCAGTGTCTGGTGCCAAGAAGGAAGCAGAACCTGGCAAAATGCAGGTAGGTTGTTCTTATGTTTGCCTTTTTAACACATTTCAGTTTGGTTGGCTGTGTAAACCTTTTTTCCCGTGGTGAATCCTGTTTCAAGAAATTGAGAAAAACGAACTTTACCAGGTTACCAGTTTTTGAGCAACTTGTGTTTGTCTCAATCAGGGGTCTCTTGAGGATCAGATCATTGCAGCTAACCCTCTGCTGGAGTCTTACGGTAATGCCAAGACAGTGAGGAACGACAACTCGTCTCGCTTTGTAAGTATAATGATAATAATAATATGCCATTTAGCAGACGCTTTTATCCAAAGCGACTTACAGTCATGTGCGCATACATTTTTACGTATGGGTGGTCCCGGGGATCGAACCCACTACCCTGGCGTTACAAGCGCCATGCTCTACCAATTGAGCTACAGAGGACCACAAAAGTATGAAGGGCATACTGTGGAAGTTACCTTATATTGGAAACATGTAATTCAGTAGTTCCCTATTGTTATACAGATGTAACATCTTATTTTGATCACTCTTTTGTTGCTGAAAATTTTAAATTCAAACTTGTAGTGTATTCGAGGTTCTAAAATTAGTAATTTCCTTTCAGATTTGATTTGCTGTATTATTTCTTTGGTATCAACCCTACATAAAAATGTCCATTATTTATAATCCACATAAAAATTCACATTTCCAGTTGCTGCAGGATTATTTTCCTGCTGTAGAATACTGGATCCTACATCTGTATCAACAGATCCAATATTTGTCCAACAAACTGTAACATTTAAAGGGGTCTATCAAAGTAAAATGTTAGATTTATTTGTTGACCTATTTCTAACCCCCATGCACTACTATAGGGTAAATTCATCAGGATTCACTTCCAAGGTGGTAAACTGGCTAAAGCTGACATTGAAACCTGTGAGTTGGTTTTGATTGTTTCTCAATGCTTTCCTAAATACACACAGATTATTTTTTGGAGATCATCAAACTTAAATGTATCTCGTTCTCTCTCTCGCTCCTTTCTCTCTCTCTTTGTGTCATTCACTCGCTCTCTCTTTTACCCTCAGACCTGCTGGAGAAGTCCAGAGTGTCCTTCCAGCTGCCCGATGAGAGAGGCTACCACATCTTCTTCCAGATGATGACAGGCCACAAACCAGAGTTAGTTGGTACGGCAAAGTAGAGGTTCAGCGGAAATCTTTCCCACCCCCATCTATGGAATATATACAAAATATTAATAATCCACACTAATAATACTATTACAATAATTACATCCAAGGTAACAAGGCATCTAGACATGGGTCAGGTCTTTGGGAAATATCTATCAAGTAATGCACTGTGATCACACTAGTCCACAAGTCTCAGTCCCCTCTTTTGATGCTATTTATTATATACTACATGTATCCTTGAGTCCATCTATTGAGTAAAGGAGGGAGAGATACTGTAAAGGTAGGACAGCACAATTCTAAGAGATTTAACTGACAAGCTGTTCTCTGTTGTCCACAGAAATGGCGCTCATCACCACCAACCCCTACGACTTCCCCATGTGCAGCCAGGGTCAGATCACTGTGGCCAGCATCAATGACAATGAAGAGCTGGATGCCACAGACGTGAGTCAAACAAAGGGTTAACCAAACTCTAGATATGGAATGGATAGGACCACTGAATACACTGTGAAATTCCAACTTGGTGGAAGCTGGGAATGTTCATGTATGTTTTTGTTTGATTCTAAATGCCTTGTGTTAGTTAGGCATGTGCCTCAAGGAACTCTTCATGCCTTTACACTTAGCCTTGAGGCTAATATATGTAAGACATCCACAAGAGAGCACCACTAAGTTTCCTGTGGAGCTGTGTAAAACTCCTTTTGTGCTGCCATCAACTAGTGTGTTGGCCAAGCGTTATCATGTGGAACAGAGAAGACAGTCAAATCTGTCCATCCCACTCGTTATTCAGTGAGCCGCACAGAACTGAAGTGTAACTGAGCAAACTACCGTTCAGTTCATCACTGTTGTACTTCCTCTTTAATGCCAGGATGCCATTACAATCCTGGGCTTCACTAATGATGAGAAGATTGGCATCTACAAGCTGACAGGAGCTGTATTGCACCATGGCAACTTGAAATTCAAGCAGAAGCAGCGTGAGGAGCAGGCCGAGCCAGACGGCACAGAGGGTGAGTCCCACTCATAGATATACAATATGTAAAGCATTAGTCCCATTCCCAGTCCCACTCATAGATATACAATATGTAAAGCATTAGTCCCATTCCCAGTCCCACTCATAGATATACAATATGTAAAGCATTAGTCCCATTCCCAGTCCCAAACATAGAAATAGAACACGTAAGACAGACAGTGCCACATGAAAGTCAGGCAGGAGATCATTTCTAGAGAACAAATTCCAACCTCCAGAAATGATGGATGTGGGTGAATCAAAACAAAAACAAAGAAGTTAGCCAAACTATTTTGTCAGTGTGAAATCAGAAACAAGCCATCTTGTGTGCCTGAGTCTGTTGTTGTTGGTTCTCTCTCTCCAGTGGCTGATAAAATCGCCTACCTGCTGGGCCTGAACTCAGCTGAGATGTTGAAGGCTCTGTGTTACCCCAGAGTGAAGGTCGGCAACGAGTATGTGACCAAGGGACAGACTGTGCCTCAGGTTAGGCAGCCAAACACAGCATCTACCATTTTCTGAGCACTGGAATTATTTTGGGGACAAGTGCATACTTTTGTTTTTCCCAAGCTCGTATCACCTTATCACAAGACATGGTCAATATCTCATGTATTCATTTGAGGTATTATCATTGCAGGTTAATAACTCAGTCAGCGCTCTGGCCAAGTCTATCTATGAGAGGATGTTCTTGTGGATGGTCATCCGTATCAACGAGATGTTGGACACCAAGAATCCAAGGCAGTTCTATATCGGTGTGCTCGATATTGCCGGGTTTGAGATCTTTGATGTGAGTATGAGACCAGAACAAAACAATTAGATGTGATTGAGATGGATTACAGCCTTGTATGATGAAATTATCCCTTTGAAAATTCCATCAACAGTACAACAGCATGGAACAGCTGTGCATCAACTTCACCAATGAGAAACTGCAACAGTTTTTCAACCACACCATGTTCGTCCTGGAGCAAGAGGAGTACAAGAAGGAGGGAATCGTCTGGGCCTTCATTGACTTCGGCATGGACTTGGCTGCCTGCATTGAGCTTATTGAGAAGGTAAGCGGTCTGTGTGGATTATAATGGACTGTAACAGCAAAGCTCATATGGAGCTCTGTGTGAAATATTATCACAGTGGTACAACATACAGTAGTGGTGCCTGGGTAAAAATCACTGGGGAAGCCAAGACAGTTACATGACCTACAGCATGGTCAGTCAAGTTAATTTTACTACTACTAAACATCAATTGATTTAGAACTACAGAGAGTTACCGCAAGTCGCAAAGAAAACAGGAGCTGCCTCCCTCCACTATTCCAGCACCATTTCAACTTCAACATTTCAACATCATCAAATCACCTATGCTTAGTCTAATACAGTGACAACCAAAAGATTCCAAAAACAATTTAGTCCAATCAACGTAAGCTAAATATCATGTGGCTGTCTATGGTATTAATTTATGTGTGTGTTAGTGGAAAAAACATGTTGACTCACCCTACTTGAAGATAAACTCCAATGCCATCCTCCTCTCTTTCATGTAGCTGAAACGGTCTATGACTCTGTCATACATTACGCACTGTAAATGTTTGTTGTCCTAGGCTACCTGGCTAAAACTATTGCTCACTATTCTAACTTCCTTTCCCGGGCAACGATTAGCTAGTTACCATTAGCCTACCACATCTAGCTACATATTGAACTTCCATACTCTCAGGCCAAAAGCACAATGTATGAATTTATGGTTAGGTGATAATCACTGTTAGAATCAATGGCCAGTACGGAAAATTAAGTAAAACTATGAGAACAAATCCCAATCTCTGTCCAAGGCTAATTTAGGAAAGGGCCAATTTTAGCTAACTAGCTATCCACCGGAGGACAACATCACAACGAGTTGCAACAATTGAAGTTTTATTTTGTCAATGACGTTTGGCTTGATGTGATGTGATTGGTGTGAAGCCAAATCCAAACTGGCTTCACTTGACACATTTTTTGGTGCACCAGGACCACTCACAGATTAGCTCATTCAGTTTAGCTCAACTCTTATTCGCTGTTATTGTATTAAAAAAAATATCAAGGGAGGCCAAATGCTCGCTGGCTTCCCTTGCATTCAATGCTCCAATATCATACTATTTTAGACCAGACAGCATCAGATAGAAGGGCTACACATACAGAGACAGAGGGGCGCAGTTTAGCTCGGATGCTTTACCTGGTGACATCCGTTCAGCCTCTTGCCAAGCGAGACGAAATATACATTATTTTAAATCTTTTAAAAAATTGGCACCCATGAATATATGCCACTGACAAATTATCTAACTGTTGAGAACTCAATATGTTTCCTATTATGTGTCCCTAAATTAATATAATCCTATAATAGCATTTTTACTGAAGGAATAAATGTGATCCTAAATGGAAATATCACTAATTTGATATACATCTCTTTTCGTAAAGCCATTGGGCATCTTCTCCATCCTTGAAGAGGAGTGCATGTTCCCCAAGTCTTCAGACACTACCTTCAAGGACAAGCTGTACGCCCAGCATCTTGGGAAAACACAGGCATTTGAGAAGCCCAAGCCTGCCAAAGGCAAGGCAGAGGCCCACTTCTCCCTGGTGCACTACGCCGGTACTGTGGACTACAACATCACTGGCTGGCTGGAGAAGAACAAGGACCCCCTGAACGACTCAGTTTGTCAGCTGTACCAGAAGTCTGGAGTCAAAATTCTGGCTGCCCTGTATCCTCCTCCCCCACCTGAGGGTAAGACTAGCATCACGTCAAAATATTTAATTAAGCACCAGTTATAACTCAGACCAAATGTTCTTTAAAGTCTTTGAATGTATCCCAATTTCTCATGGCGTTTTCACCGGGTTAATTTATTCATACACTTGGTTAATTCAATCATACAATAGGTGTTATTTTACATAATCTCATTGGCAGCATTTGCCTCTAGATAAGTGTGAAGTTAACCAGAGATTCTCTGGTTTATAATTAGGGTGCTTGCTGAAGACAAGTCCACTCTAGATTTCTTACTCTTATTATTATTCTATTTATTCCACCCGCTCTAGGAAATGTACTTTTCTAGTTATCTTCAACTTTTCCCCATTTTAACAGATAAAGCCAAGAAAGGAGGCAAGAAGAAGGGTGGTTCCATGCAGACTGTGTCCTCCCAGTTCAGGGTGAGCTTTTGAAAGTTTTATTCAGACCTTCAAAAGGTGCCTTGATTATCATAAATGATGTCTGAGAAAATGGTTTGTAACCCTCTTACAGGAGAACTTACATAAGCTGATGACCAACTTGAGGAGCACTCATCCTCACTTTGTGCGCTGCCTGATCCCCAACGAGTCAAAGACTCCAGGTACAATAAATATTGAGTTAAATATTACATCTTATCAGTACAGTATCAGTGACTTTAACAATCTCAATCTTTAACCTGTTTATGAGTATTAAAAGAGACTTGGTTTGTTTTACCAGGTCTGATGGAGAACTTCCTGGTTATTCACCAGCTCAGGTGTAATGGTGTGCTGGAGGGTATCAGGATCTGCAGAAAGGGCTTCCCCAGCAGAATCATCTATGCTGACTTCAAGCAGAGGTACACACACACACACACACACACACACAGAAAGATCTGCTCCAAGGGATTCCCCAGCATCAGAATTGGCTTTCCTTTTTCGAAATATAACCAACATATTACAACTTGACATATGTTATAAATGACTCCTCATTCAGGTACAAAGTACTGAATGCCAGTGTCATCCCTGAGGGCCAGTTCATGGACAACAAGAAGGCTTCTGAGAAGCTGCTTGGTTCCATTGATGTGAATCACGAAGATTACAAGTTTGGACACACCAAGGTCAGTCAAATACCCCCAGCAAAAGCTGACAACAAAACACAACTTCAATAATAATTTAAACCCTTACCATATAAAATCTCTCCAGTTGATCTATCCATCCTTTTGTTCTTTCTTCTTCATTTAACTAAAGGAAAAGGTGGAAAAAACATTGTAGCGTTTTACTTCAACGTCATACAAGTATAGAAGAGAAACTAAACTCATTATCATGTGCATTGTGTTAGAGTGGTATGGCTGCAGTTATCTGTATCTGTGGACATTATTAATCTACAACTGTACAATAACTAACAATTTAGAAACATCCTATCCCATGGTTTGTTTGTAAGCGTTGCAAAGTTAATGTTGTCAAATCAATCTAGTGGAGTTGTTCCCCTCTTTTGATTCAACCCTTTCTATCTGTCACCATCTGTGGTTCCATTGACCATGCTAACCTGTGTCTCAGGTGTTCTTCAAAGCCGGTCTTCTGGGTGTCCTGGAGGAGATGAGAGATGAGAAGCTGGCCACTCTGGTCGGCATGGTCCAGGCTCTCAGCCGTGGATTCCTCATGAGGAGAGAGTTTAGCAAGATGATGGAGAGGAGGTGAGGAATAGTGGACATCTTGGCAAAGCTTTCTGTCAACCACCTGTATCTAATGCATTATGACTACATGCTGTATATGCTGTGAGTTGTTCAGAATGAGAAAGTACGTCTTATAATGATCTATTAAAGCTTTTGGTTAATTCATTTATAAAGTCAAAAAATGGATGTAGCAAATAAGGATTCTATCTTTATAGCTTCAGTTTGGGGTTTGGCTGATCAATTGTCATTTAAATGTGAGGTATTTACCCATTCATTATTGAAGAATACAAAATGCCTCATGAGCTTAGCATGACCTGTCAGTCCTTGCATCTAGACCGCTGTCTGTGAATTTAAGAGGGGTTACATTTCCCTAGCCCCATTCCTCAGCTGTAAACAAACAGTGGCGGGGGTGTTGTGTTTTGTTGTTCTTTGAATCCCAGAATGTAGCTTTAAGCATGTCACTCACCATGCCACCCTATCCTTTCTGTCGACCAGAGAATCCATTTACGCCATCCAGTACAACGTCCGCTCATTCATGAATGTGAAAACCTGGCCATGGATGAAGTTGTACTTCAAGATCAAGCCCCTGCTGCAGAGCGCTGAGACTGAGAAGGAGCTGGCCAACATGAAGGAGAACTATGATAAGATGACGACAGACCTGGCCAAGGCTCTGGCCACGAAGAAGCAAATGGAGGAGAAGTTGGTGTCCCTGACGCAGGAGAAGAATGACCTGGCACTTCAAGTTGCATCTGTGAGTGAAAAACACCTCATATGGGCATATTTACACACACATGAATACACACACATATGAACACATTGTGAAGTATGTGGCTAACTCACACATTGTTATTGTCCATGTTATGTATTTCATTAATTTCTATTGATTTGCTCTGACCTTGAATATACAAAGTGAGGCCGCTGATTATTTCTCGTGTTCTGAAACCAGGAAGGAGAGAGTCTGAACGATGCTGAGGAAAGGTGCGAGGGGCTCATCAAGAGCAAGATCCAGCAGGAGGCTAAACTCAAAGAGACGACCGAGAGGCTGGAGGATGAGGAGGAGATCAATGCTGAGTTGACTGCCAAGAAGAGGAAGCTGGAGGATGAGTGCTCTGAGCTGAAGAAGGACATTGATGACCTGGAGCTCACCCTGGCCAAAGTGGAGAAGGAGAAGCACGCCACTGAAAACAAGGTCTAGTGTCTTACCATAGACAGTCTAACCAAACAATAATCCAAACAATAATCAACTAAAAAAATAGCTTAACAGAAATGGAATTCAAGTCATTGACACAAAATAGTTGAATTTCAGTTGCAGTGTACTCCCCCACATTCATTCATCTAGTGTTGAATCTATAGTACAGTAATTGTTGACGCAATTATAACCTAAATGAAATGAATGCAATATATAACAAACTAAATCTCCCCTTTATGGTGAAGTATAATTATGTTGTGACCATTTTCAGGTTAAAAACCTGACAGAGGAGATGGCATCTATGGATGAGAGTGTTGCCAAGCTGACCAAGGAGAAGAAAGCCCTCCAAGAGGCCCACCAGCAGACACTGGACGACCTGCAGGCAGAGGAGGACAAAGTCAACACTCTGACCAAGGCCAAGACCAAGCTGGAACAGCAAGTGGATGACGTGAGTGGAGTTCGACATTTTAACCATGATAGAATGTAAGATGATATTATCTTCAGTTGTTTAGATTAAACAATATATGTGTTTTTATCTTATAGCTTGAGGGTTCTCTGGAGCAAGAGAAAAGCTCCGTATGGACCTAGAGAGATCCAAGAGAAAGCTGGAGGAGATCTGAAACTGGCCCAGGAGTCCATAATGGACCTGGAGAATGACAAGCAGCAAGCTGATGAGAAAATCAAGAAGTAAACACAAACAAATGACTACAGTATCAGCTGCTATAATGATTGTTCTTGATTAATTATGAATTAGCATTTGCATGTGATTAAAAGCAACGTGAATGATATTATACTCCCTTTACACTATCAAACCTAAACCAACTCTGCAATCAACGTGTTTGTGTTTTTTAGGAAGGAGTTTGAGACCACTCAGCTCCTCAGCAAGATTGAGGATGAGCAGTCTCTGGGAGCTCAGCTGCAGAAGAAGATCAAGGAACTCCAGGTACAGTACAGGATATACGCTCCAGTACAGAAAAGCACACACCTGAATCATTTCCTGAAAAACACTTTCTGGTAGCAGACAGTGTTCCTGGTGGCTTCTAATGGCTCAGTAGGTTGGAAGATGGTGTTTCTGGTTGGTGCTTCTTACCATTGTGGTTTTGGTTCCTGCATGGGACACTGTCTACTGAATATATTAGTGTAACTGGCTTTGTATTAACACATTTATGCAACATATACCTACTATTATTATTTTGTGAGGTTCAATTGTTTCAACTGTATTGTAGTGTTCATCCCCCCTACTCTTGTCCCCTGTTCTAGGCCCGTATTGAGGAACTGGAGGAGGAAATTGAGGCTGAGCGTGCTGCCAGGGCTAAGGTTGAGAAGCAGAGGGCCGATCTCTCCAGGGAACTTGAGGAGATCAGCGAGAGGCTGGAGGAGGCCGGAGGCGCCACTGCTTCTCAGATTGAGATGAACAAGAAGCGTGAGGCTGAGTTCCAGAAGCTGCGTCGGGATCTTGAAGAGTCCACCCTGCAGCACGAGGCCACAGCCGCCGCTCTGCGCAAGAAGCAGGCCGACAGTGTGGCTGAGCTCGGGGAGCAGATCGACAACCTGCAGCGCGTCAAGCAGAAGCTGGAGAAGGAGAAGAGCGAATACAAGATGGAGATTGATGACCTCTCCAGCAACATGGAGGCCGTCGCCAAGGCTAAGGTGAGTAGTGATGTTTTGGTCAAGCAGTGTTGAGGAGGGTCAACTACATTACCATTCAACTGAACTGAGGTTGACAGGAGTCCCATATATAAAGTAATGATGGTACATGTTTCACTAACAGGGCAATCTGGAGAAGATGTGCCGTACTCTTGAGGACCAGCTGAGCGAGCTCAAGACTAAGAATGATGAGAATGTTCGCCAGGTCAACGACATCAGCGGACAGAGGGCCAGACTCCTGACAGAAAATGGTACCATCAACAATGAACTACAACCCAATGCTTTCCTTCAGTAGAACACAATAACATGTGTTGGGGGCTGTATCCACATAGTTTCTACTGTACTATTCACCACCTAACATTGCCCTATGATACCATTTTCAATCTTAGAGAACAGAGACCCTATTAACTAGATATCCCTCTATCCCTGCAGGTGAGTTTGGCCGCCAGCTGGAGGAGAAGGAAGCCCTGGTGTCTCAGCTGACCAGAGGAAAACAGGCCTTCACCCAGCAGGTGGAGGAGCTGAAGAGGGCGATTGAGGAGGAGGTCAAGGTAAAATGGACTCCACTGTCCATAGAGTTTAGAGCTATATCTTCATATAGATGGTGACTACGTGACCCTCAGAGACTCCTACTGTCTCTCCACCCTCAGAGACTTCTACTGTCTCTCCACCCTCAGAGACTCCTACTGTCTCTCCACCCTCAGAGACTCCTACTGTCTCTCCACCCTCAGAGACTCCTACTGTCTCTCCACCCTCAGACTCCTACTGTCTCTCCACCCTCAGAGACTTCTACTGTCTCTCCACCCTCAGAGACTCCTACTGTCTCTCCACCCTCAGAGACTTCTACTGTCTCTCCACCCTCAGAGACTCCTACTGTCTCTCCACCCTCAGAGACTCCTACTGTCTCTCCACCCTCAGAGACTTCTACTGTCTCTCCACCCTCAGAGACTCCTACTGTCTCTCCACCCTCAGAGACTTCTACTGTCTCTCCACCCTCAGAGACTCCTACTGTCTCTCCACCCTCAGAGACTTCTACTGTCTCTCCACCCTCAGAGACTCCTACTGTCTCTCCACCCTCAGAGACTCCTACTGTCTCTCCACCCTCAGAGACTTCTACTGTCTCTCCACCCTCAGAGACTCCTACTGTCTCTCCACCCTCAGAGACTCCTACTGTCTCTCCACCCTCAGAGACTTCTACTGTCATTTGTTTGTCTATCTCTCTAATATCTCTTTGTCTTTCTCTTTCGCAGGCTAAAAACGCACTGGCCCATGGTGTCCAGTCTGCCCGCCATGACTGTGACCTCCTGAGGGAGCAGTTTGAGGAGGAGCAGGAGGCCAAGGCAGAGCTGCAACGCGGCATGTCAAAGGCCAACAGTGAGGTGGCTCAGTGGAGGACTAAGTATGAAACTGATGCCGTCCAGCGCACAGAGGAGCTGGAGGAGGCCAAGTGAGTTGCACGCAACAGCAAACACTCAAATATAGGGTGTGGATGTTGAGGGTGGTAGGGGGCTTTGAGAAAATGTTACGTCAAAATATATTGTAACATTTGTTTAGAAACCACAAAACCACCCTCTGTTGTCTAACAGGAAAAAGCTGGCCCAACGTCTGCAGGAGGCTGAGGAGACCATTGAGGCGACCAACTCCAAGTGTGCCTCCCTGGAGAAGACCAAGCAGAGGCTGCAGGGAGAGGTGGAGGACCTCATGATTGACGTTGAGAGAGCCAACGCATTGGCCGCCAACCTCGACAAGAAGCAGAGGAACTTTGACAAGGTAAAAATGAAAACCTAATTTTCTGCTACATAATCAATTGTAGTTTAATTGTAGCATGTTTCTGATTTAAATCTCTTCATCTATGACTTCTAATGAAAATCCCATGTATTTCCCTAGGTTCTGGCAGAGTGGAAGCAGAAGTATGAGGAGGGTCAGGCAGAGCTGGAAGGAGCTCAGAAGGAGGCTCGCTCTATGAGCACTGAACTCTTCAAGATGAAGAACTCCTACGAGGAGGCTCTGGATCATCTGGAGACTCTAAAGAGAGAGAACAAGAACCTGCAACGTGAGCATTTGACAGCAATTCTATTTGGCTCATGTTTGATTAGCAAGATTAATTATTGTTAATTAATTTACTGTTATTATGATTCAATGTCAACTTCAGTGCATTAGCGATATCCACTGAAAATCTCCCAAGTCTAAACTGCTCCTGTGTGTGTGTGTGTGCAGAGGAGATCTCTGACCTGACTGAGCAGATCGGAGAGACTGGCAAGAGCATCCATGAGCTGGAGAAGGCCAAGAAGACCGTGGAGACAGAGAAGTCTGAGATCCAGACCGCTCTGGAGGAGGCTGAGGTACAAACTACAGATGTTTGATAGGAAAAGCAGTGTTGCACTAGCAATGCCAGCTACAGGCTACTGCTCCCTGCTTTGGTGTTTATTGTAGTCATATATATATTTAATTCCTTGTACACATCCAAATATATTAAACACAATACGCATTACTTATTTTCTTTGTCCAGGGCACACTGGAGCACGAGGAATCCAAGATTCTGCGTGTGCAGCTGGAGCTCAACCAGATCAAGGGTGAGGTGGACAGGAAGATCGCTGAGAAGGACGAGGAGATGGAGCAGATCAAGAGGAACAGCCAGAGGGTGGTTGACTCCATGCAGAGCACCCTGGACTCTGAGGTCAGGAGCAGGAATGATGCCCTGAGGGTGAAGAAGAAGATGGAGGGAGACCTGAACGAGATGGAGATCCAGCTGAGCCACTCCAACAGGCAGGCCGCTGAGGCCCAGAAACAGCTGAGGAACGTCCAGGGACAGCTCAAGGTAAAGGGACTAGGACATCAGGTTCAAAACCTAAACATGGCTAGGGATTTGTTTGTGAATCTGAGAAATTAAAAAGAGTGGTTTATGTACTAAAGGTAACGATACTGGAGAAATTTGTATCAATTTAAATTTCTGTCACTGATCGATCCTATCGCCCCTACTTCCACAAGTCCTAATGAACATATGTCATTGTGAACCCCAGGATGCCCAATTGCACCTTGATGACGCTGTTCGTGTCGCAGAGGACATGAAGGAACAGGCAGCCATGGTGGAGCGCAGAAACGGTCTGATGGTGGCTGAAATCGAGACTGAGAGTTGCTCTGGAGCAGACAGAGAGAGGCCGCAAAGTGGCTGAGACTGAGCTGGTAGACGCCAGCGAGCGTGTTGGACTGCTGCACTCCCAGGTATGGGTCAAAAGCCATTTCCAATGGAACTCAACCAAGCATACAGTTTAAACACACCTGGAACTTGACAGTGCTTACTTTAGATTTTCATAATTTCAGCCTTGTGACTTGTAAGTTCTCTTGAGAGTTTAAAAAATTGTCTTATTTCATCCTTCAGAACACCAGCCTTCTGAACACCAAGAAGAAGTTGGAGACTGACCTGGTGCAGGTGCAGGGAGAGGTGGACGATATTGTCCAGGAGGCCAGGAATGCAGAGGAGAAGGCCAAGAAGGCCATCACTGACGTGAGTTCTTTAATTACATCGACTTGATTTGTCCCCAAGTGCCAATGGTAGCTGGGCTGGTTAAGAACAACAAAGATCTTAGAGGGGCGTTATGATTGGTGCCAATTGGTGCATAAATGAAACAAACTACTTTTCCAGGCGGCCATGATGGCTGAGGAGCTGAAGAAGGAGCAGGACACCAGCTCTCACCTGGAGAGGATGAAGAAGAACCTGGAGGTCACAGTCAAGGACCTGCAGCACCGCCTGGATGAGGCTGAGAATCTGGCCATGAAGGGAGGCAAGAAGCAGCTCCAGAAACTGGAGTCCAGGGTGAGTTAACAGCAGGGTGGATTATGGTGGATTGAAAGACAGATTGCTGGAAATGCATTTGATCATATAAAAATACATAATAGCCTCCATGCAGGTTTACTGTTACTTCTGTAGTGCATGGCATGACTAATCAAGTCTCGGGCCCTGGGAAATGTTAAGTCCCCCTTCTTGGCATTAGAGAGAAAATGTTGCCGTTTTAAAGCTAATTTCCTGCAATTCTACACATTTTGCCTTTTTAAATGTTAAATGATGGTGCATTTATGATCATAACAAAACAAATTATAATAATTATACCCTTATTTAGTGGAGTTGAGCCAAGACCTTCAAATAAATACAAATGTATTACTCTAGTTGCTTCGTTCAGGCTTGTACAGTTGTCGCAGCAGACTTCTTCTAAACTGCCATTTCATTAGTAGTAAGAATAAACAACAAATATAAATTCACAATCCACATCAACACACAATATAATGCACATTCATCCACTTCATCTCATAGTAATCATTTGTTACATCTAGTTACATTTGTTTCATTTCTCTCTATAGCGACATGTCTCATTCACCGGCCGTTGCTAGGGAAGCTAGCGTTGCTATGCAGGTTTACCAGCCAGCAGGCTAACGGCTGAATTAGTTTGTAGGCTAGCGGACTTTAATAAGTTCATAAAACCTGAAAACACAACATAACATCTTAACAAACATATGTACATACTCCAGAAACATTACCGTCTCGAATATAGTGCTTTTCCAGTCGCTTACCTTCAAAATAAAGATATAACAATGTTTTTATGTCGGTGCTTCTGTCTTGCTGTTGGCTCACTTTGCAAACTTCTCTCAACTGTCATAGCGCGAACCTCCCATAATAGAAGAAATCTCATAACATTAAAACATGCGAGTGGCGTCCTCTAGTGGCCATACTGGTGCTGCACCAGAAACTGCTAAACTCATGACAAAATGGACAAATAGTCATATTACAAATACAAGAAGAATTGAGTTGTGAGCCTCCCAGACCCGTTGTGCATCTAATAGTTAAGAACATAAATTGTGGATTATTAATATGTACTGTATTGCACTCTCTAAACTTTTTCCAAAGATCCCTGGTTGTTTAATCCGTTCTTGCTAGAAATATTCATAAACACATTTAAATGTAAATTCCCCTTTGGGAACCACTGACCTAGATAATGAAAATATGTTGTTATAATTACAGACCCCTTCAGTTAAATGTTTAGAAGTACATAGGGACAGATGACAATTGTGCCTCCTTGACTGGGTAGAACACTACAACTCTGTGTTACAAAGATTTGTTAAGTCTGATTTCACCACCTCAAACAAATACGTTTATTTCTTCCACAAAGGTGCGTGAGCTCGAGACTGAGGTGGAGGCCGAGCAGAGAAGAGGTGTAGACGCAGTCAAGGGAGTCCGCAAGTATGAGCGCAGAGTCAAGGAGCTCACTTACCAGGTAAGAGAAAGTGCCTTCTTCACACACTTGACAATAACACAGACAGGTTTGTGTATAAAACTATACTGACATTGATTCTTTGATCTTCTCCCACAGACTGAGGAGGATAAGAAGAACGTTAGCAGACTTCAGGACCTGGTAGATAAGCTGCAGTTGAAAGTGAAGGCCTACAAGAGGAATTCTGAGGAAGCGGTGAGTCAAATACTCTGAAAGCATACATTTGAAAATGTATTTTCTCCCTACAAAACGTAATGTCCATACGGTTTAGTTGAAGTGTTGCTACAGCACATCAGTCAACAATGACTCAATTGATATTGCAAGTCATTACTGAAGAAATTATACACATTTCTGAGTGCCTCCTATGCCTATGTGTTACTAACTTAAAGGAGAGGGGATTGAATAATCATTTGCTGGTCTAGTGGTGGTGCTGGAGGCAGCGGTTTGATCCCCTGTTCCTCCACTCACTTTCTCTGCTGTATCATCTATCTTCCTATATACGTTGCTATCCTAAATCGGTCTATATTTTTGTTGTTGAAAATACCTTTAAAAACAGATTTTTTATTTGCTACCTGAAGCATCAAACCTTAAATGCTGATGTTTCGCTCTCCATCTCTTTTATTCACCCAGGAGGAAGCAGCCAATAGCCATATGTCTAAGTTCAGGAAGGTGCAGCATGAGCTGGAGGAGGCTGAGGAGCGTGCTGACATCGCTGAGACTCAGGTCAACAAGCTCAGAGCCAAGACCCGTGACACTGGAAAGGTACAGAACTGCTGCTAAACCTATACCTGACTCATGTTCAAATATGACCACATCAACACCACCTATGATTCAGTCTTCACAGAGGTCAACACAGACCTTTTACACTCACTCAACTGTATTTAAGACCTTTGAGAAGCACATTTCAGGTAGGGCAAAAAAATCTAATAAGATTAATTCAGTTAGTACTTCACCCTGAAAATCCAAGCTGAGCGCTGAGCATTAAATGCTTGATCCATTATATTCTTTCCAAGTGTTCATCTATTTGTCATGTTCATTATTATTACTGATCCATTATATTCTATCCAAGTCTATCCATATATTTATCATGTTCATTATTATTACTGATCCATTATATTCTTTCTTTCTACTTACAGGGCAAAGAAGTTGCTGAATAAACAAGACCAAGTCTTATCATTTTCCTGTGTTGCATAAAATATGATTTTCATGGTGAAATGTTGAGCATTGATTAAAAACATGTAGACCTACATACACTTCCTTTGTGACTGTGGACTTATTACTTAGCAAACAGCTTTCTCATACCATAAAAATATTGTACTTAAAATAATGGAGCAATCTGGGATTCCAACAGCAAAAGTGGTCACCCGGACAAAGCAGTCCGTTTTTTTGGTAAACAGCTGAGTGATGAGGCTGGAGAAATGTAACCACTCTCAAATTCTCAGACTGAGCTATGGATGCAAGGACTGCAAGTTTGTTCTTGCTTCATTGAATTCAATGTGGTTCATCCAGCCTCTGCATTTAAGCTGCTGAGTTAACTAGTACAACTGCCAAGGTCAGAGGTTACAAAACCATTCTAGTCATTCTATTTCTGTGGTCATAACACCGTCATAGGACACCACAACACACATAAATTGGTCCTGCATGTAACATTTGATATCTTAACAGACTGAAAGGTTACATCAACACTTCTATCCACATGCCATTGACTAGATGTCCATTAGTACCTGTATCTTGTTGAAGTACTGCCCAGCCTCGAAGGGCACTATGTTGTAGGTGGAGATCCCAATAACAGGTTTCTCTGTATTGTTCTTGGCTCTGTGGAAGGCCAGAGCAGTCTCTCCTGGAAACACCTGTATGGTAACACAACATATACAATAAGATACCTGTATGGTAACACAACATAGACAATACCATACCTGTATGGTAACACAACACAGACACTAAGACACCTGTATGGTAACACAACATAGACATTAAGATACCTGTATGGTAACACAACACAGACACTAAGACACCTGTATGGTAACACAACATAGACATTAAGATACCTGTATGGTAACACAACATAGACACTAAGATACCTGTATGGTAACACAACATAGACACTAAGATACCTGTATGGTAACACAACATATACAATAAGATACCTGTATGATAACACAACACACAACATAGACAATAAAAAAACCTGTATGGTAACACAACATAGACAATAAGATACCTGTATGGTAACACAACATAGACACTAAGATACCTGTATGGTAACACAACATAGACACTAAGACCTGTATGGTAACACAACATAGACAATAAGATACCTGTATGGTAACACAACATAGACACTAAGATACCTGTATGGTAACATAACATTTACATTACATTTTAGTCATTTAGCAGACGCTCTTATCCAGAGCGACTTACAGTTAGTGAATAAATATTTTTGTATACTGGCCCCCCGTGGGAATCGAACCCACAACCCTGGCGTTGCAAACGCCATGCTCTATCAACTGAGCTACATCCCTGCCGGCCATTCCCTCCCCTACCCTGGACGACGCTGGGCCAATTGTGCGCCGCCCATGAGTCTCCCGGTCGCGGCCGGCTGCGACAGAGCCTGGATTCGAACCAGGATCTCTAGTGGCACAGTTAGCACTGCGATGCAGTGCCTTAGACCACTGCGCCACTCAGGAGTACACTAAGACACCTGTATGGTAACACAACATAGACACTAAGATACCTGTATGGTAACACAACATAGACACTAAGATACCTGTATGGTAACACAACATAGACACTAAGATACCTGTATGGTAACACAACATAGACACTAAGATACCTGTATGGTAACACAACATAGACAATAAGATACCTGTATGTTAACACAACATAGACACTAAGATACCTGTATGGTAACACAACATAGACAATAAGATACCTGTATGTTAACACAACACACAACATGATTTGATTCTGGACCAGTCAACCTCCGATATCCTCTGGAGCAGCAGGTTCCCTGTGGTTTTCTACTCTGATCCTGCACTCTGGCTCAATCATGGGATGGGGCAGCCTCTTCTCCCCGCAAATGTTTTGCAAAACCACCGTGGCTTAGATAACGGTGCAGGTCCTTTTGAGTGTCATCCTTGTATGCAGTGGAACCTAGGGCTCTATTCAATCTGTATTGCTGAAGCATTACAAATTGACCGATAGAAATTCAAAGGTAATTTCCAGTTGAGCCAACATAAGCAGAGAACTATATATTCCAGAGAACTCGGATACGTAGCCACTCCGATAATAATAAGAGTATGTAAGAAATCTAGAGTGGTCTTGCCTTCTAATTATTGTTTTCCATTGACCTTGACCCCTACCCTAACCATGACCTTGACCCCTATCCTAAACCCTAACCCTGACCTTGACCCCTACCCTTGCCCTGACCTTAAAGGGATATTTCAGGATTTTGGCTATGAAGCCCTTTATCTACTTACCCAGAGTCAGATGACTCATGGATACCATTTATATGTCTCTGCATCCAGTATAAAGGAAGTTAGAGTTTCGCAAGCCAATGCTAACTATCGTTAGCGCAATGACTGGAAGTCTATGGTATCTACAAGCATGCAATTTATTGCAAATCTCCAAACAACTGTAGTATAACTATTCTCCAATAGAGGGCACTAAACGCCAAGGTTAGAAGAAGATACATGAGGGGCCTTTTTTTGTTTTTTAAGTTTCTGGAGGTGCCTGAAGGAGATCCTGGAGGGGAATTGGAGGAGACTAAAGCATTGGGGAATCGGAGGAGCCTAAAGCATTGGGGAATCGGAGGAGCCTAAAGCATTGGGGAATCGGAGGAGCCTAAAGCATTGCCAAAACAAACAGTTAATAATAACCACAGTTAACCTCTCCACCCTGACCGTCTGTGAGTCAGCATGTAGTGAGGGCTTTCTCTGACAGTTGGTTGGCTAGCATATTTATAGACAACGTGTGAGTGTTTTAGGAAACAGGGATCACGGCTGTACTCAGCAAGGGCTTCCCCTGGGCTGGCTGGCAGGAAGTAGATATGGACTACCATGGTGTGTGTGTATATGTGTGCTCCTTATGAAACAGGCAGGGGAATGTTTAGATCTTAATTAGCATGATCAATGCAACGTTGTTATAATAATTATAATAATTTATTAATAATAATAATTTATTAAACTTCTATAGCGCTTTTCATAACATAAATAGGCTAGGTCAACCAATGCATCATCATGAGTAGCTTAGCTATAGATAGCTAGGTCAACCAATACATCATCATGTGTAGCTTAGCTATAGCTAGCTAGGTCAACCAATACATCATCATGAGTAGCTTAGCTATAGCTAGCTAGGTCAACCGATACATCATCATGAGTAGCTTAGCTATAGCTGGCTAGGTCAACCAATACATCATCATGAGTAGCTTAGCTATAGCTAGCTAGGTCAACCAATACATCATCATGTGTAGCTTAGCTATAGCTAGCTAGGTCAACCAATACATCATCATGAGTAGCTTAGCTATAGCTAGCTAGGTCAACCAATACATCATCATGTGTAGCTTAGCTATAGCTAGCTAGGTCAACCAATAGATGCCAAGTCTTTGAGTGCATGCATCCTTCAAAGATGGAGAGGGACAGTTCTTGGCTTGATCAGAGGAAGGGGGTCAGGGAGATGGTTGATGAAGATGGATTATAGTGACGATCTTGTGGAGGGCTACTCTGGGAACCAGCCTGTGTCGTGTAGCCACTGGAATTATCCTCCTTCACAATGTGTAGCACCCAGTTGGGTGATTCCTCAGCAGCTCTGGGTGCCAGAAAGCTCTCCACATATACAGTTCAGAGTAGTAGCCAGTCATCCTCACTGAACCCTCTGCCTCAGCACTGCATTTCTACTGGATCTCCTATTCCTCTCAAGCTTCAGGTGACTCCTCAAATGTCCAGGAACCAGCAGCCAGGTGAAACAAGAAGCTGGTACTGTTTCCTGCATCATTCAAACAAAAACAAAAGCCAGCTAGCTAGCTAGCCCTCCATGCCATTTACCTGCCAGACAATCTGCAAATCTGTGGGTGAAAACCACCAGATATATGCAATATAAACTAATTGTTACCAAAAACAAAACAGGTGATAAAAAACAACAATAAAAACCCTTGAACATATCTAAATATGTACATATTTACAGAGCTTGTACCATTATGCAATTACAAGAGAACATGTATATTTCATGATATGCATATAATATGTCACAAGCAATAACAAGCCTATACCCGTTTAGAAAAAAAGCATTTCATGTATTCGGTATTGTTACACTGATCCACATTTACCAGAGGGTTCAAATTGCAATGAGTTGGAGGCTGGATAGCTTTGTCAGCATTGGCCTACCAAACTCATAACAGAGGCTTCACACTTTTATTACAAGGCTATACATACGTAGTGGGGGTACATGACAGGTATTTGACAGTAAGGATCTTCAACAGATTAATTTTTTGATGATGTACTGTACAATAAACTTAAATGTTGTATAGACCTCTTATCTTTTTCCGTAAAAAGCGCATGGATGTGTGTGAAATGGATAAGCAAAAACTTGGGATTTTGTCATATGTGAAAACGTGTCTCTTGAATGTTGTCTAACGTTAGTAGCTAGTGGCGTAGTTAAGGAAGCATCATGCAATAACTAAAGTAAACCTTGCATTTGGATGTTTAAATTATCCTCCGGTGGTCAAGGTGATCTATTTTAAGAAATGCCATTGGTTGGTGGATATAAAGTCTAAGATCTTTGATAGGCTGATGCGGAATTTGTTACAGGAAGTAATCGCCAGCCAGCTGGTCAGGTTAGCTTAGGGCTAAATGGGCCAGGTTATCTGATGGGGACAGCTATACATGAAACATTGTATCATGTACAACTGTATCACGTGCAACTTCGTCAACGATTTTAATTGGCTGATGCGCATTTTGAGACAAAGAAGTTGAAATAAACTTTTTCTAATGTTCACAAGTATAGACCCTGTGTGATTCTGTAGCAGCTGATAAAGTCACTAGCTTTTTGTTTTGACTTCCTACAAGCCTATCTGGCTGGTGTTTACAGAACATTTGGTGCTGTCTGATTAGGATATAAATGGCCTGTCTCCAAGAGGATGGTGTTTACAGAACATTTGGCGCCGTCTGATTAGGATATAAAGGGCCTGTCTCCAAGAGGATGGTGTTTACAGAATATTTGGTGATGTCTGATTAGGATATAAATGGCCTGTCTCCAAGAGGATGGTGTTTACAGAACATTTGGTGCTGTCTGATTAGGATATAAAGGGCCTGTCTCCAAGAGGATGGTGTTTACAGAACATTTGGTGCTGTCTGATTAGGATATAAAGGGCCTGTTTCCAAGAGGCAAGTTAGACATTTTCTCTACTTTTGTGTTTATCTTTATTATCTGAGATTAATGTGGATGCTACCACGATTTACGGATAATCGCAAATTAATCGTGAATTATAATTAGAGAAAGTTACAGAATAGGAATGTGACAAAGATACATTTTATTAAAATGTAAACTGCAATTTGTTTTCACGTAAAATAATAATTATGAAGTGAATTCACAATTCAGATATGATAGTGTGTATGACAACTACTAGGGGGCAATGCAGTTCAATCTACCGCAGTCCTGGCTACCTACCAGATGGCTCTCATTTTACAGCTGTCCCCCACCCACTCAGCAACAACGTTTTAGGTTCTCTGTTGTGTGTCTCTCCTCCATCTTCTCAGTACTTCATGTCCCACGACTCATCAGTGTGATGGCTCTTTGCAGTGATGTATGACAGCGTGTTTATAGATGTCCAACAATCTGTTGTTAACGCCATGTACGGTGATCGAGAGCTTGTGCTTTGTACTTGCAGAGCAATCATTGTATAATTTCTCCATCAGGGCCGTCACATTTTTTTCTACATGGCATCTTGTAGTCTGATTCATTTTCATTTCACGAATGTTCTGGGAACTTTCACAGAACCAATTTTACTGGTACATTCTGTTATTACATTACCTGAAAACCTAATGAGAACTTGGTGGTTGTTACAGATGTTGTGCACAACATTTGAGGTAATGTTAGGAGAAAATGTGTTATCAAAAACATTATTTGAATATTTTTGGGATGTTATCATCCTAATGTTAGATAAACCCTAATTAGAACTTAATGAGTATCCATTCAAATCTTACCTAAACATTATAATTATTTCAAAAAACATTTGGACAGTAGCCAACAATTTAGCAAATTAGAACTGAATTGATTGATCATTCAATTTATTTTACTTTATTTATATTTTAATACATTCATCTCGGTTTTTTATTTTAAGCATCTTTTTATCCTTTGCTTGTATGTAGAGAGAGAGAAAGAGAGAGACAGACATACATTGTCACTGACTAAATAATACCCCAGTAGGCAATATTTGGCTTAGTGAAGCCTGTTTCTAGTTGTATATATGTCAACAAACCAGAATACAACCAGGTAAAGAAGGCAGGAATCATGGTCACAGGCAGGCAATGGTCATACACAGGTAGCCAAACAAGCAGGTGAAACAAAACTAGGACTGAAGGCTAAAACTTGTTCTCACAAACAAGCTAGGAAAAGGCTTAGTAGAGTCAAAACAAACAATACCTCACAAGGCACAAACAGAAAGAACTGAACTAAATAAGGAGCTGATGAGACCAGGTGAGTAACTAACACAGGTGAAATCAATGAACAAAAATGAAAGACAGGGCTACGTTCAAGAACACAAAGAAACAGGGCTACGTTCAAGAACACAAAGAAACAGGGCTACGTTCAAGAACACAAGGTGAACTAAGAAAATAAATACAGAACCTTACACCAAGGGCTTATATAAAAAACACACCACAAAAAGACTATATACAATACATAAGTTCAAAAATAAAAAAGGTTTGTTAAAACATAACAAAACCTACTAATTATAAATGTAAAAATGAATTGATCAGTAATCATGTAAAAAATAATATATATATTTGTTTTGTTTAAATGTGGGTGCATGTGAGTGTGTGAGAGTTAGGCTATATGGAGGAGATTACTGAGGACTTTGGTTCATCATGCTGACCCCCAGTCTTCATGGAGGAGATTACTGAGTAGTTTGGTTCATCAGGCTGACCCCCAGTCTTCATGGAGGAGATTACTGAGTAGTTTGGTTCATCAGGCTGACCCCCAGTCTTCATGGAGGAGATTACTGAGTAGTTTGGTTCATCAGGCTGACCCCCAGTCTTCATGGAGGAGATTACTGAGTAGTTTGGTTCATCAGGCTGACCCCCAGTCTTCATGGAGGAGATTACTGAGTAGTTTGGTTCATCAGGCTGACCCCCAGTCTTCATGGAGGAGATTACTGAGGAGTTTGGTTCATCAGGCTGACCCCCAGTCTTCATGGAGGAGATTACTGAGTAGTTTGGTTCATCAGGCTGACCCCCAGTCTTCATGGAGGAGATTACTGAGGAGTTTGGTTCATCAGGCTGACCCCCAGTCTTCATGGAGGAGATTACTGAGTAGTTTGGTTCATCAGGCTGACCCCCAGTCTTCATGGAGGAGATTACTGAGTAGTTTGATTCATCAGGCTGACCCCCAGTCTTCATGGAGGAGATTACTGAGTAGTTTGGTTCATCAGGCTGACCCCCAGTCTTCATAGAGGAGATTACTCAGGAGTTTGGTTCATCAGGCTGACCCCCAGTCTTCATGGAGGAGATTACTGAGTAGTTTGGTTCATCAGGCTGACCCCCAGTCTTCATGGAGGAGATTACTGAGGAGTTTGGTTCATCAGGCTGACCCCCAGTCTTCATGGAGGAGATTACTGAGTAGTTTGGTTCATCAGGCTGACCCCCAGTCTTCATAGAGGAGATTACTGAGGAGTTTGGTTCATCAGGCTGACCCCCAGTCTTCATGGAGGAGATTACTGAGGAGTTTGGTTCATCAGGCTGACCCCCAGTCTTCATGGAGGAGATTACTGAGGAGTTTGGTTCATCAGGCTGACCCCCAGTCTTCATGGAGGAGATTACTGAGGAGTTTGGTTCATCAGGCTGACCTCCAGTCTTCACTTGAAGTTATTGAGGGATGATGATATTTTGACAATGTGAAGATAACAATTCCAGAGTATGGTACCTCTGTATCTGATAGAGAATTGACTATGTGAGGTGCGGCAGTGGAGAGGGTGAAGGTTATCGCAGTGTCTTGTGTTATATAGATGGATTTCAGAATTAACCTGGAAGAATCCATTAAAGGGTTTAGGTAAACTGACTGGGAGGTATGAGTATTTGTAGATGAAAGTGCATAATTGGCGTACATTAATGTCATAAATAGAAAATATATTGAGTTTCTTAAACAAAGGTACAGATGGAGCCAGGTAATTAGAGGAGGTGTCTAGTCTTGCAAATGTATCTTGTATGATGAGTAATTTCTGTAAGTAGGAGGCATATGTACTGGCCCAGACAATATTACAGTAAATGAGATATGGGTAAATGAAGCTATAGTAAATAGTTAGGAAGCAAGCCTGATGAACCAAACCACTAATCTTTCTGATGATACCAACAGATTTCATCACTTTGCTGCTGACAAATTGAATATGATCTTTCCAGGATAACTTTTCATCAATTAGAACTCTGAGGAATCTAGTGGATGTGACTTGTTCCATTTCATTCCCAACAATTGAGATTCTGGCTCTTCTTTTACAAAATGTCTTATTCTTACTAGTGACTACAATAAAGTTGGATTTTTTTTTAACATTTAAAGATAATTTGTTTATCTGGAACCATTCAGGAAATGTGGCCATGCCGGAGTTGGCTTCATTAATTAGTTAATCAAAATTATTGTGTGATAAATTGAAATTGGTATAATCAGCAAAGAGAACTGGAAGTACGGTAGAAGACACAGCAGGAAGGTCATTGATATAGATTAGGAATAACAAAGGTCCAATTATTGAACACTGTGGCACGCCACAGGATATCTTGGCCCTGGCAGATGCACAGCCTTTTGCATAAACAAATTGTTCTCTATCATAAACATCACTATATAGCCAATTATATGTATAATCATGAAAACCATAATAATGCAATTTAGAAAGGAATATTTCATGATCAACCGTGTCAACCGCTTTGGATAAATCGAAAAAGATGCCAAGAGCATATTCATTGTTGTTCAGGGCTGTAAAGATTTCCTAGGGCTAACTATTAACCCTCTGGAGTCTAATCCCTGTCTAAACCAGGGGAGATTAACCCTCTGGAGTCTAATCCCTGTCTAAACCAGGGGAGATTAACCCCTCAATCGTCTAAACCAGGGAGATTAACCCTCTGGAGTCTAATCCCTGTCTAACCAGATCGATCCTTCCAGAATTAACCCTCAGTCTAATCCCTGTCTAAACCGGAGGAGGGGGTTCTAAACTAAAAATTACATTGTTTTAAGATGATCATACCAAGGATGATTTAGCTGTTTGATTTTGAATTTTAAGACCACTTAAGGTATCCAAAAAATATATAGAAAAATTATTGGTTGAAACATTGAATTTGGCATTACTACTATTAGCCAATAGAAACGCACTGAATAACAGATTGACTACATGGAACAACAGATAGACCCCCCCAACCGTAATTCACCTTAAGACCACTAGATGTCACCTAATTACTTTCCCAACACTTCCTGGCTGCCACTGCTCTTTCTCAACAAAAGTTACCGTTTAGTACCCTTTTTATCCCCTTATTTTAGTTTAGTGCATATCTCCATATATACTTCTATTGTTTGTTTTTTTACTGGTACCGGGGACCTTCAGACGAGTCTTGTGAGGCTTGTGGACGGAGAACGCCGTCGTGTTCGTGAGAGTCTCATCTTTCAATAGGGTGGTCACAATCCCAAACCGTTCCGACACAACAGACGTTTTTGTGAGAAGACCGATTTTCGGGATGTCTCATAGTCTGACAAACACCGCTCTAGCTCTGCCACTTTTCACGGCAGATGCGGAAGGGCGATATCGGCGGATGCGTTGGATTGAGACATGCAGCCCATGCAAAAAAAACAGATAAAGTATCTATATCTTAAATTGACGGATTTTGATGGGGATTTTTTTTATTATGTTAGATTTCCGCGGGGCCGCGGAAATTGTCGGCTAAGGGTTAATGTTTTGTTTTCCAGTGCAAAATGTTTTGAAGAGGTTTTTGTTGCATGCCTTAATGAACATGACCCACCTCATGGACTTTGCAATTTATTGCAAATCTCCAAACAACATTTAGTATAACTATTCCCCAATAGACGGCACTAAATGCCTAGGCTAGAAGACGCTACACAAGGGGGCTTTTTTTGCCTGCCACTGCAAATGTTAGTGCAGGTGCCTGAAAGAGATCCTGGCGGGGAATCGGAGGAGCCTAAAGTGTTGGGTAATTGTAGGTTCCTAAAGCATTGGGGAATCGGAGGAACCAAAATCATTGGGGAATCGGAGGAGCCTAAAGCATTGCCAAAACATACAGTTAATAATAACCACAGTTAACCTCTCCACCCTGACCGTCTGTGAGTCAGCATGTAGTGAGGGCTTTCCCTGACAGTTGGTTGGCTAACATATTTATAGACACGTGCTTTAGGAAACGGGGATCACGGCTGTACTCAGCAAGGGCTTCCCCTGGGCTGGCAGGGAGTAAGTATTTATGGATACCGTGTGTGTGTGTGTGTGTGTGTGTGTGTGTGTGTGTGTGTGTGTGTGTGCGTGCTCTTCAGGAAACAGGCAGGAGATCGCCGCAGTAGATAGGTGTGTATGTAGAAGGAAACACAATGGAAAATATTTCCAAATGTTTATATCAGAAGTGTATGATTATTTTATTTTAACTGTGTCTTATGCCTGCCAGAAACGATTGCCCTTCAGGGCTGAATTACCTTTATTACATTGCATTGAATTGACTGTTTGTAATTTATGTTACATAATAACAGTATAATTTATAATGCCATGATGTCATACTCATTTAGGCTTTTCATCTAGTATGAATTCGCTGCACACTATTGAGGATGATAATCGTATTTTTCCGACTCAAAATATTGGCACATTGAACCATGTCACAGACTAAAGTTTACCAACTCTGTGGATGGTGCTAAAAACAATGATGTGACATCTATTCTGGCATCTTTATGCACTTTTCCCATAGCCTTCATTAGATCATGCTTTCTCAGTATGGAAGAGCCTAGTATGTTGGTATTTCATACTTAATGCATGTTGTAAATAGAATATACTGGTAGTATGGTAAGTACATAGTATATCCAGTGAGTGTACAAAACATTAGGAACACCTGCTATTTCCACAACATAGACTGACCAGGTGAATCCAGGTGAAAGCTATGATCCCTTATTAATGTCACTTGTTAAATCCACTTCAATCAGTGTAGATGAAGGGGAGGAGACAGGTTAAAGAAGGATTTTTAAGACTTAACAATTGAGACATGGATTTTGTATGTGTGCATTCAGAGGGTGAATGGGCAAGACAGGACACCGCCTCCACTGGCCCCTAGGGATGGGATGTGGATCATAGTAGTATGCTGAATAACTGGCCCTGCCTCCACTGGCCCCTAGGGATGGGATGTGGATCATAGTAGTATGCTGAATAACTGTGGCCTACCACTATTTTAACCTACTACATAACATAATACAATTGCTCAGAGAAATACAAATGTTAAAAAAATACTCAATACTCCCCCACCTAAAATGTCCTGGTACTTGGTAGAGTTCATGATGCCGTTGACCTTAACAAAGGCCCCAGGATCTGTGGAAGCAAAATATCCCCATAACATCAAAGATCCACCACCATATTTTAAAGGATCCTTCTTTCGACGCCAAACCCACCACCACTGGTGTATGAAAGGCTTTTTTCTGGTAACCCTTCCAAAGAGCCTATTGGTATGGGAGTTGTGTCTAATTATAGATTTAGAGACTTGGTGACTCGACGATGCGACCAAGTTCTGTTATTCTCCAACTTTGGCCTTTGGATATTTCTTTGCTTCCCGAACCATCTTCCTCACTGTGTGTAGGGATAAGATTCACTTGTGCAACATAATATTTTTTATTAATCGTGCCGTCAATGTTCACTTGAACCAAGTGTAAAGGACGTGATGCTGCTTGCTTAGCGATCACCGCTTCCTCCTGATTCGGCACATACCAAGGCTCAAACCCAGGACAAACACATATGACCAATCATTTTGACACCCATCTTTTCCTCTTTATTAATTATGAAATTATGAAAAATATGAATAACATTCCACCCCAGGAACTCCTCTACCTCACATATGACCACCCTCCTGAAGTGTCTTACCCAGTCGCACCACATAAAAGCTATTTGGCAGCACAAGTGGAGATGATGCAGGCTGAGGAGTAAGTTTCACAGATCCCCATCTGCTAAACAAGCAATAACAAGTCTATACCCATTTAGGAAAAAAGCATTTTAATGTATTCGGTTATGTTACACTTATCCAGATTTTACCACTGGGTTCAAATTGCAATGAGTTGGAGGCTGGATAGCTTTGTCAGCATAGCGGAGGCTTCACACTTTTATGAGAAGGCTATAAATATAATCTACAGTGGTGGGAGAGGTTGGAATGAAGGCCAAACACTCAGTCAAAACAGACTAGATACATGGAGTCAGAAGGCAGTTTCTGGAGCAGTGAGCAGTTACCTACTCTGTAAGCTTACATTAAGGTGCAGGTTTTGTGACATCTGTGGTTCTGAAACACAATGGCCACCCTCCATGCTGACTACATTGAAGACTCGTGCCAGATCTCAGAAGGATTTGATTTTTATTAACGTATCAGCTAACTACATCATATGATATAGCAATATGATGTGGCACGCAAACATTGGTTGATGCAATGCAACCAATAAGAGACTCTGGAATCATGATCTGTATGACCTAAAGAGAAAGGTCCTGCCCCTGGGCCTTGCAGTGTGAGGGCAAGATGATCAGACTCATTGGTCCCACACTGATGTCATTTCAATGTTGTGATTTTGAACAGATTTAGAGTTCAACATGTAAATAGAAAGAGGGAAGTGGATTATGAATAGGTTCTGAAAGAGGAAGCATTAACTACTTGAGAAAGGAAGGTTAGCTAGAAAGTCACAGTCTGAATGCCACATTATTGTGGCTATTAGAAAGCTGTTGGTGTGATTCCTCAACTAGAACAAAAAAATACCATTGTTTTGGGGATTTTCACATCATTTAATCCATAGAAGGTTCCTTTGGAGGAAGGATTGTTGACGTATATTTGACATTTGTTTCCTTTTTTGGGGAGGGGTTGAAATATTTTGTTTCACAAACACAAAAACAAAACGCCAACCATACAAAACATTCTCTAAGATGGTCAACATACGATTTCCAAATTCGTATTTTAAAGCAGAATTGATAAAATAATTACTTAAAGTCGGAACATTTGTGACATTTAACGGCCCTGTTAAAAATCAGGTATGTGGTTCTCGTTAACGGCTGAACGGAACATGACCAGAGGGGAGTGTGTTGTGTACCTCCATACAAGTTGATTTGCTAAGTTTAATTGAAATTGTTGTCATATTGGTTTAGATGTAATGGTAGAAAGACTTGAATTTAACATTGAACATTGATCAATGCCTAAGAAGCCGGTGGCCGCATACAAAATAACTGAGGTGATTGCGATACTAAAGTTGAATGTTATTACGACTGTTTGACATAATATGACTTTTTGGTATATGACCCTGTTCGTGGGATAATTTGCAGGAGTATAAAGCAGACTCCTATCATCAGGTCTTCAGTCATCCCAGATATAACAGCTGCCATAGAGGTCAAGGCTATTACCAAAGCAGCAGTTCATTTTAAATGTTTTAAATGTTACCTTTATTTAACTAGGCAAGTCAGTTAAGAACAAATTCTTATTTACAATGACGGCCTACACCGGCCAAACCCGGACGACGCCGCCCTATGGGACTCCCAATCACGGCCGGTTGTGATACAGCCTGGAATCGAACCAGGGGGTCTGTAGTGACAGGTCGACTGCCCTTGAAAACCAACTTCTCCTTTTTTTCTAAACGTCCTATGTGGCATGATATGAGTCAGAGACATTTACTCTAGTGTCAAAATGGACTACAAAAGTGTAAATAGGATCATTTTGGTCATAAAAACTGAGTTTGGTAAGTGACTGAGTAACAACGGGTAAATGAAAGTTGGGTTAGGATTACTATTCATCCCCCGTTTGCATATTAACTAGGTGTGTGCAGATCTCATCATACTAGTATTAGTAATCATATCCGTTTTATCACACTTGATACTTGTAATCGGATTTACTCGTGATCGGAAAACCCGCAAGTGTGCTTTAAATGCTGGTAAAGCCTATACCTCACAGCGCATCTCAGAGCACGTCCTTATGTTCCTTCACACACATTGTTCAAAGGTAAACGACCCCGAATGATGAAAATGCCCATTATTTACTTAATTAGTCCTATTCAATTATAAACTATGAAGCCTAATGCTTGACTGGCTACTACTGCCTGCATTTATTCCAGACACAGATTTAGAAGGTAGGCTAATTCGCCCCATATATTGTTTCACTTCGGAGGAGCAAAACCTTTCTCTCCCCACACTTATGCCACAACATTTGTACAATCAAAATAAACGTTATTTTATTTTCGAATGATCTGTTGCTCGGTAAACATGCCTGGGCGAGGACCGAGTTTGGGAAACCCTGTACAACGCCAAGTAGAAAGACCCCCAAAAAAACATACGCCTCAGCAAAGTCGACCAGGAAATAACTACATTGAACAACAATAACTAGCTACGGATTCTGACGCGTGACTGCGAGTGAGTGAAACAGAGCCGAGCGTGTGTCTGTCTGGGGAATTGAGAGCAGAGGGAAAGCGGCTTGTTCTAATCCAATCGTTGCAGCAGGCTCAACCGATACCCCGCCCATTTCTTTACAGACAGAAGAACTAGCCAGTAGTTGTTGAGAGCACACAGCATTTCACGCAATATGAGTTAAAGAGAGATACGTGCTGGCAGCGGCAAATTACTAATTTTTTCGATCATGTGTAATTACAAAAAATATATATCCATACCCGTTAAGATAGTCGTTTTGTCCGAGTACTCGGTACACCCATATTCTACAGTTTTATGTGAAGGACGGTTTATTCCACATGAAACTGTTACACTTGAAAGTTATCAAAACACTTTTGTTTAGAATATCTACATAAGTTCAGCAATCGCATGCTTCTCATATTCCTCTGTAGGCTACTCAGTACAGGAAGTGTGCCATCCTCCCGCATCTCAGATCTGCGTGTAGTTATGGTACTCTGCTCGCTGGACCCATGAAGCAAACTGTCATATCCTGGATGGAGTGTCATGTGCTCCACCCCTCTAGACATGAGAGCATCTTAAGCAAAACAACATCAGCTCACTCATCAACTTTCACCAGCTGACGTTGTTTAAGTGCCATGGCCACTACAGCACACCAGGGACTGTGGCTCAGGGAGCAAGGAGACGCTTCCTGGGATCTGTCTGTTGATGAGCTGGAAGCGTTCATTTCAAGCCTGCATGGTCATTTCAATCCTGTATGTCCGTGTATAAGGACAGTTTCTGGTCAGACATGTATGGGATACCTTTCTTTGGAGAAACCATGGCATGGGATTGCTTCAGACAGATCCTGCGTTACCTCCGTTTTGATGACAAAGAAACGACAACGCGATGCCTGGAAACAGACCAATTCGCTATGGTATCCGACATATAAATGACAATTTTTGACTGCTGTCATATCGACACTTATATTCATTATAATGCCATTATTGCTTTTGTGCTGATTTTCACTATTTATTATTCATCAAGCGCATATAATCATGTTTTCATCAGTAGCCTTCAGTTTCACAGTTGTAACAAAGGCACTCCAAAAAATAAAATAGATTGAACATTTACATTTGTGTTTTTTGTTTTTACTAACATACTAATGAAAATGCTATTGTGTTATTTGAAAATATATATTTTTCCAATTCTAATGTTACCTTCATAAACAACCAAATTATAATTTTTGTGATAGTATATCTGAAAATGTGGGGGGGTTAAACTGGACAACCTATTCAACACCTTGTATTCAACTCATTCACAGGCAGACAGGAACACTTTCCATTTTTCAAATCAGTCTTCCAATAGTGCGACGGTTTCCTTTATAAACATTGATCATTGGTGTGCTTGGCTAGGACGAGTCCCCTGCTCCCCCAGAGACGCTTGTGTTCCAACAGCTGCAGCTGAAGGGAGGGTGTGGGATTCCCAGTTTTATTGATGTTCTCTGTTATGGACTTTACTTTTCTTGTCCTTGACTGTGTCTTCCTGCAATCTCTGTTGTGTTTACAATTGAAAGTCTAAAAATAAAGATGTCCAAAAAGAAGCAGGTATTTGACTGGTCCGTTTAATAATGGCTATAACAGGTATAAGTCTGTTCCATATATGGTCATATCCTCTGGTGCACAGCTCAAATGGCATCAGATCTGCCAATAAAGCAAAACCAAATTACCTTAGATATGTTGCTGTGGAAGCTGGATGTATTTCTGACACACCCGTTTCTGAACATGGCCATGTTGGGATTGTAAATGATCTGTTGCTTTGGTTCGCTTCTTGTACCTCTGCTATCGACTGTATGGGATCAAATTGGAGTTTCAAGAACAGTTCAGCAGATGTGGTTTGATACCATCTCTATGACGGAGGGTCATAAAGCAATCCCAAACGACTTCAGGCTGCATGTATTTCTGACACCTAGTTTCAGATCATGGTTGGAGAAGGTCACTGACAGGGTAATACTTTTGACTATTTGTTTGTCCAAAGATCTGTAAAGCTGGAAAACACAACAGCTCCACATTTGATCCAAGTGTTTATCCTTGTAAATGTATTAGATTAATATTACATTTAGCCCTCCATTAACTTCACACTGCATGCTGAAAGGTGAAGACCTCATACCTATACTGTGGACCACAGAGAGATACGATACAGGCCAGCACATTATTCTGACCTTATTAGTCGACCATGAGGTCCTCACATTGCTGACACCGTAATAGATTTGTGACCTGGAAAATAAGATCTGAATTAACTGAGCCAAGCTTGGTTGTTTTGTGGATCCATGCAACAGCATGTGACATTTCATATCTAGATTTTAATTTTTATTGGCTTTGACATTTTAATGGATGAATCATGTAAAAAAAAAATGCTGAAGTGAGCCAAAGCTCTGGGGTGTCTCAGGCAAATTACTGTCTGTGGTCATAAAACTACTATGTGAGCACAGACTGAGTCGTTTTTACAGAACAAAATATATTGGATCAAGTCACTATCTGATCCCTGCAAGGCCCTGCTAAAATACTTAAAATATGTACAAAACAGTTTTATAATGCCAGTTTACTCAAGGTCTTAATGACATCTGACAGTTAATAACATTATATCAGGGTCCTGAAACTCTTGTTCTGGACAGCTCATCCACATGGTTTGCAGGCTCTTGTTCCACCACAGCAGATTCAGCTAGATCAACTTGTTGTGAAGGGTCATGCCACTCCTACAGGACTCCCAATTGCTCCTAATTAACCCTAGGCCACGCCCCTTCCCTAGATCAGAGAGGAAAAGGCGAAGTGAGAGGTTTTACTCCTCTCAAAATCTGTCCACAAAAAAAAAGCCCACGAAGTGAGGAATTTTTTGTATGGAGATCAATGAGAGAGCGTCTCAGTTTGAAGTTGTAATGTCACGTGCACAAGTACAGTGAAATGCCTTTCTTGCACGCTCTAAACACAACAATACAGTAATCAATATAAAAATAAGAAATAAGAACACGAGAAAGTAAGAAATCATAATATATACAGGGTCAGTAAGTTCCTGTCAAGACGGCTGATGTGTATGCGGTGAAGTCAGGCGCAGGACACAGAGGATAAGTCAAGACTACTTTACTAACACAATAATTAATACGCACAAAATAAACGTCTCCAAACACTGGAGGGAAAAACACTATGTGTGTAAATGACAACGAAGAGCAAAATGGTGACATATCCAACCAAGACACGCGGACAATAACATACAAAGGTAAAACATAAAACAGGTGAACTTATAAGTGGCATAATCAAGACAGAATACAAAACAGGTGTACAAACTAGACATGACAAAACAAACATCGAAAACATCAAGCGGTAGTAGCTAGTACTCCGGGGACGACGAACGCCGAAGCCTGCCCGAGCAAGGAGGAGGAGCAGCCTCGGCGGCATCCGTGACAGTAACCCTCACTTGAAGCCCGGCTCCAGCCGTGCGCCGACCCCGGCCTCGGGGACGGCCAGGAGGACGCGGAGCAGGGCGCGTGGGATGACTCCGGTGGAACTCCGTCAGGAGGGAGGGATCTAAAATGTCCCTCCTAGGCACCCAGCACCGTTCCTCCGGACCGTACCCCTCCCACTCCACGAGATACTGCAGACCCCCCATCCGACGTCTCGAATCCACGATGGACCGGACTGAGTACGCCGGAGCCCCCTCTGTCACGGTTTACTAAGCCAGAACCCAGAAGCAGACCAGGACAAGGTAAATTGAAACAAAGGTGAGTGTTTATTTAATAGATCCACGAGTGAGGCTGAATAATCCAGGGAACAGAGCGGGTGGCGTGGATGGGTTGTTGAGGGTGCAGTGGTAGGTCCAGTAATGGCTCGGCAGCCGCCGACCATCAGGCAGAGGTTGGGTGAAGGTTCCGGGTGAGTGACTGCAGATAGAACAAAACGGAGGTAAGTATACAGCAAGTCAAAAAGGTGCAAAACAACAAAACTAACGCTAGAAGTTCCAAGGCTGATACACGGACAAACATACTGTTCATGGCTAACGATCCGGCAGGGAATGGATGTTAGGACAGAGCCTAAGAAGGGTGATGATCAGGACCAGGTGTGCAGATTGCTGATGGGATGCAGGTGCGGAAATCAAGAGAGCTCCCGCCTAGCAACGTTGCCCGGCAACCAGGCAGGGAGCGTTCCAGAACCCTCGGGAAACTGGAGATCCCGAGCAGAAAAACTAATACCCAGACAGAAACCGACTCAGACTGCAGGGATCGTTACAGTACCCCCCCTCCGACGAACGCCACCGGGCGGACTCCCGGAGCGCCAGGATGGAGGCGGTAGAAGTCACGAATGAGGTCAGCATCTAGGATCTGTCGCCGCGGAATCCAACTCCTCTCCTCAGGACCATACCCCTCCCAGTCCACGAGATACTGGAAACCCCGGCCCCGCCGTCTGGAATCCATGATGCGTCGCACCGTGTAGGCAGGACCACCTCCGATCATCCGAGGAGGAGGAGGAGGAGGCGGAGGAGGCAACAGAGGACTGAGGAGAACAGGCTTGAGGCAGGAGACATGAAAGGTGGGATGGACTCTGAGCGTCCTCGGTAGTTTGAGTCGAACTGCCACCGGATTGATCACCCTCTCCACCACAAACGGACCAATGAACTTCGGTAACAACTTCCTAGACTCAGTCCGTAAAGGAAGATCCCGTGTGGCCAACCAGACCCTATCTCCGATGGTATAGGTGGGAGCGGGGATCCGGCGACGATTCGCCTGGAGCTGATACCGGTCCGAAACTCTAAGGAGTGCCTTTCTGGCCCGATGCCAGGTCCGGTGGCAACGACGAATATGGGCCTGAACAGAGGGCACTGAGAGCTCCTTCTCCTGAGAAGGGAACAAGGGAGGTTGGTAGCCATACAGGCACTGGAAGGGAGACATCCCAGTGGCAGATGTAGGGAGAGTATTGTGGGCATACTCAACCCAAGGCAACTGAGAGACCCAGGAGGTGGGGTTGGAGGAGACAAGGCAGCGTAGCGTGGATTCCATCTTCTGGTTGGCTCTCTCCGCCTGACCATTAGATTGGGGGTGAAAACCAGATGTGAGGCTGACTGTAGCTCCAATGGCCAAACAGAAGGACTTCCAGACAGCAGAGGTAAACTGAGGGCCACGGTCGGAAACGATATCACTGGGCAAACCGTGGACCCTGAAAACCTCCCTAACCAGGATCTCGGACGTCTCCGAGGCAGAGGGAAGCTTGGCAATAGGCACAAAGTGGGCGAACTTGCTGAATCTGTCCACGATAGTCAGAACGACCGTGTTTCCCTCAGAAACGGGCAACCCAGTGACAAAGTCCAGGGCCAGATGCGACCATGGTCGCCGGGGAATAGGAAGGGGGTGAAGTAGTCCAGAGCTGGGCCGATTGGTACTCTTATTCTGCGCACACACTGGACAGGCAGCAACATAACCCCGAGTATCCTCGGCCATGGCAGGCCACCAAAAACGTCTGCGAAGAAACGCCATCGTCCGAGCCACGCCAGGGTGACAAGCCATCTTGCTGGCGTGGGACCATTTGAGGACAGCAGGACGAACCGACTCAGGCACAAACAACCGACCGGGTGGACCGTTACCGGGACCGGGCTGCGTCCGAAGGGCCGCCATCACCTCCTCCTCAATCTTCCACCTAACAGCTCCCACGACGCAGTTCCGGGGGAGAATTGTCTCGGTCTTGGACCCACTCTCCTCCGTCTTGGAGAACATCCGGGACAAGGCGTCCGCCTTGCCGTTCTTAGATCCAGGTCGGAACGTCAGGGAAAAATTGAATCGTCTGAAAAACAACGCCCACCTGGCCTGACGGGAGTTGAGACGTCTAGCCGATTGCACGTAAGCAAGATTCTTGTGGTCAGTCCAGACAATAAACGGTTGCTCCGCCCCCTCCAACCAGTGGCGCCACTCCTCCAAGGCAAGTTTCACCGCGAGAAGCTCCCGGTTACCCACATCGTAATTCCTCTCCGCAGGCGAAAGGCGACGAGAGTAGTAGGCGCAGGGATGGAGTTTACTGTCCGTGGAGCATCGCTGCGACAGGATGGCGCCAACTCCCACATCAGACGCGTCCACTTCAACGACGAACTGACGGGCCGTGTCCGGCTGAGAGAGAATCGGTGCGTTGGTGAATCGCCTCTTCAAATCCAGAAACGCTCGATCCGCCTCCGGATTCCACTTGAAGGTCCTGATACTGGAAGTCAAGGCAGTTAACGGAGCGGCCACACGGCTGTAATCCCGGATGAATCTGCGGTAGAAATTCGCAAACCCCAAAAATCTCTGGAGCTGCAATCTCGTACCGGGCTGGGCCCATTCCAGAACCGCTCTAACCTTCTCCTGGTCCATCCTAATCTCTCCCCTGGAGATGATGTACCCGAGAAAGGATGTCGTGTGGGCGTGAAACTCGCACTTCTCGGCCTTCACGAACAGGCGATTCTCCAACAATCGCTGCAGAACCTGCCGGACATGCTGGACGTGGTCGGAAGGTTCCTTCGAGAAGATCAGAATGTCATCCAGGTAAACAAACACAAAGAGACCGATCATATCTCTCAGGACGTCGTTCACCATACTCTGGAATACCGCTGGAGCATTGGTCAGTCCAAACGGCATCACCTGATACTCGAGTGACCCATCGGTGTATTGAAACCCGTCAACCACTCGTCCCCCTCTCTGATCCGGACCATGTGATACGCATTGCGTAGGTCTAGCTTGGTGAACACCGTAGCACCCTGTAAGGAGTCGAAGGCAGAACTCATCAAGGGCAGGGGATACTTGTTCTTGACCGTGATGTCATTCAACCCCCCGATAATCAATACACGGTCGAAGAGAGCCATCCTTCTTACCCACAAAGAAGAATCCTGCCCCCAGGGGTGATGACGAGGGACGAACGAGACCAGCAGCTAGGGACTCCTTGATGTAGGTCTCCAAAGCCTCACGTTCAGGTCGGGAGATACTGTATAACCTTCCCTTGGGGTAGACAGCTCCAGGGAACAGGTTGATGGCACAATCATATGGTCGGTGGGGAGGGAGTGACAGAGCCTTCTGCTTACTGAACACTTCCCCCAAATCGTGATATGTCTCGGGAACCAGGGACAAATCTGGGGGTTTAGCCTCAATCACCTGACTGGGAACCGAATGGGGACAGGCAGTCTTGAGACAGTTAGCATGACAATCAAGGCTCCAACTCGTTACCTTGCCCGTCACCCAATCGAACGTGGGATTGTGTTCCTTCAGCCAGGGGTATCCAAGGACCAGAGGAACATGGGAAGACGGCAGAATGAAGAATGAAATCATCTCCGAATGATTCCCCGACAACAGCATCTTAACCGGTTCAGTCCTCATCGTGATACGTGCCAGACTACTGCCGTTCAGAGTGGTCGCTTCAATGGCTTCCGGCAATTGCTCCTTGGAAAGCCCCAGCTGTTCCACCAACTCGGCATCAAGAAAGCTTCCATCGGCACCTGAATCGAGAAAAGCGTTAATCGCTAAGCTCTGATTCCTGTTCATAAGGGTAGCCGGGAAAACGGGGTCTGACAGAGGTATTGAGAGGTCGAAACTGGCTCGCTAAAAGTCCTCCCAACTTTAGCGAGCCGCGCAGTTTGACGACCGCCGGGAACAGGTGGCGAGGTAATGTCCCGAACCACCACAGTAGAGGCAACAGTTAGTCCTACGTCTGAGTTGGCGTTCCTCCTTGGTTAACCCGTGCCGCCCTACTTGCATTGGTTCAGAATCGGGAGACAGGACCTCTCCACTAATCCTGTGTGGTGGACGATGATCGACGTATTCTGGTCCAATCCCCGACCCGACTGGAACCTGAGAAGCTGATCGATTGGACGGAACCCATTGCTTCTCCCTCCTTCGCTCTCGGACTCGATTATCCACCCGAATAGACAAGGCTACCAAGCTGTCCAGGTCACTAGGCTCCGGATAGGAGATCAACTCATCCTTGAGCTGCTCCGACAGACCCTGGTAAAAGGCCGCTTGCAGAGACTCCTCATTCCACCCACTCTCCACAGCCAACGTCTTGAACTCGATCACGAAGTCGGCCACGCTGCGAGTTCCTTGGTGAAGCGAAAACAGGCGCCTAGCTGCGTCCCTCCCTCGGACGGAATGGTCGAAGAGCTTCCTCATCTCGGCCGTGAACCCCTGGTATGAAGCCATGCAGGGGTCTTGTCGTTCCCAAACGGCTGAAGCCCACTCCAGCGCTCGACCACGCAGCAACTCAATCACAAAGGCTATCCTAGCCTTGTCTGTGGCATAAGAGTAGGGCTGTAGATCGAACACTAACCCACACTGCATAAGGAAAGAACGGCATCTTCCCAGCTCCCCCTCATATTTATCCGGCGTCGGAACCTTGGGCTCACGGAAGGACACAGCTCCAGAAGCGGCAGGCGAGATGGGTGAAACCGGTAGTGGATCCTCCACCGGAAACTTGCGCTGGTTCTGGACCTCTGTCAGACCGGTAGAAAGGTTCCGAACTGCCAACGCGATCTCCTGTAGCTCCGTGCTATGATGGCCCAACATCTTCTCCTGATGGGTAATGGCATGGCGAACAGAGTCCAGGTCCGCTGGGTTCATTACTGGCCGGATCGTTCTGTCACGGTTTACTAAGCCAGAACCCAGAAGCAGACCAGGACAAGGTAAATTGAAACAAAGGTGAGTGTTTATTTAATAGATCCACGAGTGAGGCTGAATAATCCAGGGAACAGAGCGGGTGGCGTGGATGGGTTGTTGAGGGTGCAGTGGTAGGTCCAGTAATGGCTCGGCAGCCGCCGACCATCAGGCAGAGGTTGGGTGAAGGTTCCGGGTGAGTGACTGCAGATAGAACAAAACGGAGGTAAGTATACAGCAAGTCAAAAAGGTGCAAAACAACAAAACTAACGCTAGAAGTTCCAAGGCTGATACACGGACAAACATACTGTTCATGGCTAACGATCCGGCAGGGAATGGATGTTAGGACAGAGCCTAAGAAGGGTGATGATCAGGACCAGGTGTGCAGATTGCTGATGGGATGCAGGTGCGGAAATCAAGAGAGCTCCCGCCTAGCAACGTTGCCCGGCAACCAGGCAGGGAGCGTTCCAGAACCCTCGGGAAACTGGAGATCCCGAGCAGAAAAACTAATACCCAGACAGAAACCGACTCAGACTGCAGGGATCGTTACACCCTCGATATCCAGTGGGGGCGGAGGAGTCTCCTGTATCTCACTGTCCTGGAGTGGGCCAGCTACCACCGGCCTGAGGAGAGACACATGGAACGAGGGGTTAATGTGATAATCATTAGGCAGTTGTAACCTGTAACATACCTCGTTCAATCTCCTCAGGACTTTAAATGGCCCCACAAACCGCCGACCCAGCTTCCGGCAGGGCAGGCGAAGATGCAGGTTTCGAGTCGAGAGCCAGACTGGATCTCCAGGTGCGTACACTGGACCCTCACTGCGGTGGAGATCGGCGCTCGCCTTCTGCCTACGGATAGCCCGCTGCAGATGTACATGTGCAGCGTTCCACGTCTCTTCCGAACGCCGAAACCACTCATCCACCGCAGGAGCCTCGATCTGGCTCTGATGCCATGGTGCCAGAACCGGCTGATACCCCAATACACACTGGAAAGGGGTCAGATTAGTAGAGGAATGGCGAAGAGAGTTCTGGGCAATCTCTGCCCAGGGGATATATCCCGACCACTCCTCCTGCCGGTCCTGGCAATACGATCTCAGAAACCTACCCACATCCTGGTTCACTCTCTCCACCTGCCCATTACTCTCAGGGTGGAAACCCGAGGTAAGGCTAACCGAGACCCCCAAGCGTTCCATGAACGCCCTCCAGACTCTAGAGGTGAATTGGGGACCCCGATCAGACACTATATCCTCGGGTACCCCGTAGTGCCGGAAGACGTGGGTAAACAAAGCCTCAGCGGTCTGTAGGGCAGTAGGGAGACCCGGCATTGGGATGAGACGACAGACCTTAGAGAACCGATCCACAATGACCAGAATAGTGGTATTCCCCTGGGAGGGGGGAAGGTCCGTGACAAAGTCTACCGAGAGGTGAGACCACGGCCGTTGTGGAACGGGTAGGGGTTGTAACTTCCCCCTGGGCAGGTGTCTAGGCGCCTTACACTGAGCGCACACCGAGCAGGAGGAGACATAAACCCTCACGTCCTTAGCCAATGTTGGCCACCAGTACTTTACACTAAGGCAGTGCACTGTCCGGCCAATACCTGGATGTCCAGAGGAGGGTGACGTATGAGCCCAATATATGAGACGATCACGGATCTCGAGCGGAACGTACGCCCGCCCCACTGGACACTCTGGAGGAGTAGGGTTGGTGCGTAACGCCCGCTCGATTTCCGCATCGACCTCCCACACCACCGGTGCCACCAGACAAGACTCCGGCAGTATCGGAGTGGACTCAATGGACCTCTCCTCTGTGTCATACCGCCGGGACAGGGCGTCTGCCTTACCGTTCTGGGACCCTGGGATGTAAGTGAGCTTAAAAACAAACCGGGCCAGAAACATGGTCCACCTAGCCTGACGAGGGTTCAGTCTCCTAGCTGCCCGGATGTACTCCAGGTTACGATGGTCAGTCAGAATGAGAAAAGGGTGTTGAGCCCCCTCAAGCCAATGCCTCCACACCTTTAGGGCTTGAACCACGGCTAGCAGCTCCCTGTCCCCCACGTCATAATTTCGTTCTGCCGGGCTGAGCTTCTTAGAATAAAAAGCGCAGGGGCGGAGTTTAGGAGGCGTGCCTGAGCGTTGAGACAGTACAGCCCCAATACCGGCCTCTGACGCGTCCACTTCCACCTGGAACGCTAAAGCGGGGTCCGGATGCGCCAGCACCGGAGCCGAGGTGAACAGGTCCTTCAGTTTTCCAAACGCCCTGTCCGCCTCAGCCGACCACTGCAAACGCACCGGGCCCCCCTTCAGCAGGGAAGTGATGGGAGCTGCTACCTGTCCAAAACCCCGGATAAACCTCCGGTAGTAATTGGCAAAACCCAAAAACCGTTGCACCTCCTTAACCGTGGTTGGAGTCTGCCAATTACGCACGGCTGAAACGCGGTCAATCTCCATCTCCACCCCTGACGCGGACAATCGATGGCCCAGGAAGGAGATGGACTCCTGGAAAAACAGACATTTCTCTGCCTTGACATACAAGTCATGCTCCAACAGCCTACCCAACACTCGACGCACCAGGGCTACATGCTCGGCTCGTGTAGAAGAGTACACTAGAATGTCGTCAATGTACACCACCACACCCTGCCCATGCAAGTCCTGGAAGATCTCGTCCACAAAGGATTGGAAGACTGAAGGAGCATTCATTAACCTGTATGGCATGACGAGATACTCATAATGACCCAAGGTGGTACTAAATGCTGTCTTCCATTCATCTCCCTCCCTAATGCGCACCAAGTTGTAGGCGCTCCTGAGAGCCAGTTTTGTGAAGAAACGCGCTCCGTGTAATGATTCCGTCATACTCGCAATCAGAGGGAGAGGATAACTTTATTTAACAGTGATCTGATTGAGACTACGGTAATCAATATACGGGCGCAACCCTCCATCCTTCTTCTTCACAAAAAAGAAACTCGAGGACGCAGGAGAAGTGGAGGGCCGTACGTATCCCTGTCTCAGAGACTCGGCTATGTATGTCTCCATAGCCGCCGTCTCCTCCTGAGACAGAGGAAACACATGACTCCGCGGAAGTGCAGCACCTGCCTGGAGGTTTATCGCACAATCCCCCTGTCTATGAGGTGGCAATCGCGTCGCCCTAGACTTGCTGAACACGAGTGCCAAATCATCATACTCAGGAGGAATGTGCAGTGCGGGCCCTTGGATCAGGACTCTCCACCGTGGTCGCCCCTACGGAAACACCTAGACACCGCCCGACACACTGGTCAGACCACTCCTTGAGAGCCCTCTGTTGCCACGAAATGGTGGGGTCATGGGCGATTAACCAAGGAAGCCCCAGCACCACAGGATACGCAGGAGAGTCGATCAGATACAACTGAATGCTCTCCTCATGACCCCCCTGCGTCCTCATCTTTAATGGCGCTGTGACCTCCCTAATCAACCCAGATCCCAACGGACGGCTATCTAGGGCATGGACAGGAAAGGGCACATCTACTGGCAGGAGGGGAATCCCTAACTTCACACAAAAATTACGATCAATAAAATTCCCAGCTGTGCCTGAATCGACTAGCGCCTTATGCTGGGAATGAGATGCAACCTGGGGAAATACCACTGGTATACACAGGTGAACAACAGAGAGCTCTGGGTGAGTTGGGCGCCTACTCACCTGGAATGACTCCCCAGTGCATGACCTGTTGCCTCGAACCCCTGGAGACCCTCCCCAGCACCTAACCGCAGTGTGTCCTCCACGGCCACCGTTGGTGCAGAGGACGGCCTCCCGCCGGATCTCTCTCCTCCTTTCTCAAGCGCCAGCACCCCCGAGCTCCATATGGCTCGGCTCAGAGGTGCTGGGGGATGGAATGGACGGCCCCAACTCCGGACGTCCGCGGGTAGCCAGCAGGGTATCCAGACGGATTGACATGTCCACCAAACTGATCGAAGTTTAGATTGGTGTCCCTGCAGGCCAACTCTCGTCGAACGTCCTCGCGCAGGCTGCACCGATAGTGGTCGATGAGGGCCCTCTCATTCCACCCCGCATCCGCTGCTAGAGTCCGGAAGTCCAGGGCGAACTCCTGTGCGCTCCTCTTCCCCTGTCGGAGGTGGAACAGACGCTCCCCCGCCGCTTTACCCTCTGGGGGATGATCGAAAACAGCCCTGAAGTGGCGGCAGAACTCCGTGTAGCTGATGGTGGCGGCGTCTATTCCCCTCCATTCGGCATTGGCCCACTCCAAAGCCTTGCCGGATAGACAGGAGATGAGGGCGGAAACGCTCTCGTATCCCGAGGGCACCGGGTGTATGGTGGCCAGGTAGAGTTCCACTTGCAGTAGGAACCCCTGACACCCGGCTGCGGTGCCATCATATGCCCTCGGGAGCGAGAGCCGAATCCCACTGGACTCCGGAGATGGTATGATGGGGCTGGCCGATGGTGGTGGTGATGTAGGAGGAGGTGTGGGCAAGCCTCCTCTTTCCCATCGGCGCAGGGTGTCCATCACATCTTGCATAGCGGAGCCGAGTCGATGGATCATGGCGTCCTGGCTGCTGACCCGATCCTCCAGTGACTCGGTCACCGCCGCTGCTCCTGCTGACTCCATAGGTGGGTATGTTATTCTGTCAAGACGGCTGATGTGTATGCGGTGAAGTCAGGCGCAGGACACAGAGGATAAGTCAAGACGACTTTACTAACACAATAATTAATACGCACAAAATAAACGTCTCCAAACACTGGAGGGAAAAACACTATGTGCGTAAATGACAACGAAGAGCAAAATGGTGACACATCCAACCAAGACACGCGGACAATAACATACAAAGGTAAAACATAAAACAGGTGAACTTATAAGTGGCATAATCAAGACAGAATACAAAACAGGTGTACAAACTAGACATGACAAAACAAACATCGAAAACATCAAGCGGTAGTAGCTAGTACTCCGGGGACGACGAACGCCGAAGCCTGCCCGAGCAAGGAGGAGGAGCAGCCTCGGCGGCATCCGTGACAGTTCCAGTACCATATTTACAATGTGCAGGGATACTGGAGTGATAGAGGTAGATATGTATAGGGGTAAGGTGACTAGGCATCACGATACAGTATATGATAAAACAGAGTAGCAGCAGCGTATATATGAGGATTGTATGTGAGCGGGTGTGCGTGTGTGTAGAGTCAGTATAAATGTATGTGCATATTATGTGTAAGCAAATTATGTAGTGAGTGTTTGTGTGTGTGTGCCTGTGCCTGTGCATAAAGACAGTGCAAAAAATAAAATACAAGGGTCAACTCAGAATACAAGGGTCAACTGCTATTTAGCAGTCTTATGGTTTGGGGATAGAAGCTGTTCAGGAGCCTGTTGGTGTCAGACTTGATGCACCGGTACCGCTTGTCGTTGGGAAACAGAGAGAAAAGTCTATGGCTTGGATGGCTGGAGTCTTTAACGATTTTCCGGGCCTTCCTTTCACACCGCCTGATATAGAGGTCCTGGATGGCAGGGAGCTCGGTGCCAGTGATGTACTGGGCTGTCCGCACCACCCTCTGTAGCGCCATGTGATAGAGGGCGGTACTATTGCCATACCAAGCAGTGATGCAACCAGTCAAGATGCTCTCAATGGTACAGCTGTAGAACTTTTGTAGGATTTGAGGGCCCATGCCAAACCATTGCCTACCCTCATCACCTGGGGTCGGCCCGTCAGGAAGTACAGGATCCAGTTGCAGGGGGAGGTGTTCAGTCCCAGGGTCCTAAGCTTGGTGATGAGTTTAGATTGGACAATGGTGTTGAACGCTGAGCTAAAGTAAATGAACAACATTCTCACATACAGTGGGGGAAAAAAGTATTTAGTCAGCCACCAATTGTGCAAGTTCTCCCACTTAAAAAGATGAGAGAGGCCTGTAATTTTCATCATAGGTACACGTCAACTATGACAGACAAATTGAGAGAAAAAAATCCAGAAAATCACATTGTAGGATTTTTTATGAATTTATTTGCAAATTATGGTGGAAAATACGTATTTGGTCACCTACAAACAAGCAAGATTTCTGGCTCTCACAGACCTGTAACTTCTTCTTTAAGAGGCTCCTCTGTCCTCCACTCGTTACCTGTATTAATGGCACCTGTTTGAACTTGTTATCAGAATAAAAGACACCTGTCCACAACCTCAAACAGTCACACTCCAAACTCCACTATGGCCAAGACCAAAGAGCTGTCAAAGGACACCAGAAACAAAATTGTAGACCTGCACCAGGCTGGGAAGACTGAATCTGCAATAGGTAAGCAGCTTGGTTTGAAGAAATCAACTGTGGGAGCAATTATTAGGAAATGGAAGACATACAAGACCACTGATAATCTCCCTCGATCTGGGGCTCCACGCAAGATCTCACCCCGTGGGGTCAAAATGATCACAAGAACGGTGAGCAAAAATCCCTAGTGAATGACCTGCAGAGAGCTGGGACCAAAGTAACAAAGCCTACCATCAGTAACACACTACGCCGCCAGGGACTCAAATCCTGCGGTGCCAGACGTGTCCCCCTGCTTAAGCCAGTACATGTCCAGGCCCGTCTGAAGTTTGCTAGAGTGCATTTGGATGATCCAGAAGAGGATTGGGAGAATGTCATATGGTCAGATGAAACCAAAATATAACTTTTTGGTAAAAACTCAACTCGTCGTGTTTGGAGGACAAAGAATGCTGAGTTGCATCCAAAGAACACCATACCTACTGTGAAGCATGGGGGTGGAAACATCATGCTTTGGGGCTGTTTTTCTGCAAAGGGACCAGGACGACTGATCCGTGTAAAGGAAAGAATGAATGGGGCCATGTATCGTGAGATTTTGAGTGAAAACCTCCTTCCATCAGCAAGGGCATTGAAGATGAAACGTGGCTGGGTCTTTCAGCATGACAATGATCCCAAACACACCGCCCGGGGAACGAAGGAGTGGCTTCGTAAGAAGCATTTCAAGGTCCTGTAGTGGCCTAGCCAGTCTCCAGATCTCAACCCCATAGAAAATCTTTGGAGGGAGTTGAAAGTCCGTGTTGCCCAGCGACAGCCCCAAAACATCACTGCTCTAGAGGAGATCTGCATGGAGGAATGGGCCAAAATACCAGCAACAGTGTGTGAAAACCTTGTGAAGACTTACAGAAAACATTTGACCTGTGTCATTGCCAACAAAGGGTATATAACAAAGTATTGAGAAACTTTTGTTATTGACCAAATACTTATTTTCCACCATAATTGCAAATAAATTCATTAAAAATCCTACAATGTGATTTTCTGGATTTTTTTTTACATTTACATTTACATTTACATCATTTAGCAGACGCTCTTATCCAGAGCGACTTACAAATTGGTGCATTCACCCTATAGCCAGTGGGATAACCACTTTAAAAAAAAAAAAATTTGGGGGGGTAGAATGATTACTTTATCCTATCCCAGGTATTCCTTAAAGAGGTGGGGTTTCAAATGTCTCCGGAAGGTGGTGAGTGACTCCGCTGTCCTGGCGTCGTGAGGGAGCTTGTTCCACCATTGGGGTGCCAGAGCAGCGAACAGTTTTGACTGGGCTGAGCGGGAACTATGCTTCCGCAGAGGAAGGGAGCCAGCAGGCCAGAGGTGGATGAACGCAATGCCCTCGTTTGGGTGTAGGGACTGATCAGAGCCTGAAGGTACGGAGGTGCCGTTCCCCTCACTGCTCCATAGGCAAGCACCATGGTCTTGTAACGGATGCGAGCTTCAACTGGAAGCCAGTGGAGTGTGCGGAGGAGGGGGGTGACGTGAGAGAACTAGGGAAGGTTGAACACCAGACGGGCTGCGGCATTCTGGATGAGTTGTAGGGGTTTAATGGCACAGGCAGGGAGCCCAGCCAACAGCGAGTTGCAGTAATCCAGACGGGAGATGACAAGTGCCTGGATTAGGACCTGTGCCGCTTCCTGTGTAAGGCAGGGTCGTACTCTCCGAATGTTGTAGAGCATGAACCTGCAGGATCGGGTCACCGCCTTGATGTTAGCGGAGAACGACAGGGTGTTGTCCAGGGTCACACCAAGGCTCTTCGCACTCTGGGAGGAGGACACAACGGGGTTGTCAACCGTGATGGCGAGATCATGGAACGGGCAGTCCTTCCCCGGGAGGAAGAGCAGCTCCGTCTTGCCAGGGTTCAGCTTGAGGTGGTGATCCGTCAACCATACTGATATGTCTGCCAGACATGCAGAGATGCGATTCGCCACCTGGTTATCAGAAGGGGGAAAGGAGAAGATTAGTTGTGTATCGTCAGCGTAGCAATGATAGGAGAGGCCATGTGAGGATATGACAGAGCCAAGTGACTTGGTGTATAGGGAGAAAAGGAGAGGGCCTAGAACTGAGCCCTGGGGGACACCAGTGGTTAGAGCACGTGGTGCGGAGACAGCTTCTCGCCACGCCACTTGGTAGGAGCGACCGGTCAGGTAGGACGCAATCCAGGAGTGAGCCGCGCCGGAGATGCCCAGCTCGGAGAGGGTGGAGAGGAGGATCTGATGGTTCACAGTATCAAAGGCAGCAGACAGGTCTAGAAGGACAAGAGCAGAGGAGAGAGAGTTAGCTTTAGCAGTGCGGAGAGCCTCCGTGACACAGAGAAGAGCAGTCTCAGTTGAATGACCAGTCCTGAAACCTGACTGGTTTGGATCAAGAAGGTCATTCTGAGAGAGATAGCAAGAGAGTTGGCTAAAGACGGCACGCTCAATAGTTTTGGAAAGAAAAGAAAGAAGGGATACTGGTCTGTAGTTGTTGACATCAGTGGGATCGAGTGTTGGTTTTTTGAGAAGGGGTGCAACTCTCGCTCTCTTGAAGACGGAAGGGACATAGCCAGCGGTCAAGGATGAGTTGATCAGCGAGGTGAGGTAGGGGAGAAGGTCACCGGAGATGGTCTGGAGAAGAGAGGAGGGGATGGGGTCAAGCGGGCAGGTTGTTGGGCGGCCTGCAGTCACTAGTCGCAAGATTTTATCTGGAGAGAGAGGGGAGAAAGAAGTCAAAGCATAGGGTAGGGCAGTGTGAGCAGGACCAGCAGTGTCATTAGACTTAACAAACGAGGATCGGATGTCGTCAACCTTCTTTTCAAAGTGGTTGACGAAGTCATCCACAGAGAGGGAGGGGGGGGATTCAGCAGTGAGGAGAATGTGGCAAAGAGCTTCCTAGGGTTAGAGGCAGATGCTTGGAATTTAGAGTGGTAGAAAGTGGCCTTAGCAGCAGAAACAGATTAAGAAAATGTAGAGAGGAGGGAGTGAAAAGATGCCAGGTCGGCAGGGAGTTTAGTTTTCTTCCATTTCCGCTCAGCTGCCCAGAGCTCTTTTCTGTGAGCTCGCAATGAGTCATCAAGCCACGGAGCTGGAGGGGAGGACCGAGCCGGCCGGGAGGATAGGGGACACAGGGAGTCAAAGGATGCAGAAAGGGAGGAGAGGAGGGTTGAGGAGGCAGAATCAGGAGATTGGAGGGAGAAGGATTGAGCAGAGGGAAGAGATGATAGGATGGAAGAGGAGAGAGTAGTGGGAGAGAGAGAGCGAAGGTTGTGGCGGCGCGTTACCATCTGTGTAGGGGCAGAGTGAGTAGTGTTGGAGGAGAGCGAGAGAGATAAGGATACAAAGTAGTGGTCGGAGACATGGAGGGGAGTTGCAGTGAGATTAGTAGAAGAGCAACATCTAGTAAAGATGAAGTCAAGCGTATTGCCTGCCTTGTGAGTAGGGGGGGACGGTGAGAGGGTGAGGTCAAAAGAGGAGAGGAGTGGAAAGAAGGAGGCAGAGAGAAATGAGTCAAATGTAGACGTAGGGAGGTTGAAATCCCCCAAAACTGTGAAGGGTGAGCCATCCTCAGGAAAGGAACTTATCAAGGCGTCAAGCTCATTGATGAACTCTCCAAGGGAACCTGGAGGGCGATAGATGACAAGGATATTAAGCTTAAATGGGCTAGTGACTGTGACAGCGTGGAATTCAAATGAGGAGATAGACAGATGGGTTAGGGGAAAAATTGAGAATGACCACTTGGGAGAGATGAGGATTCCTGTGCCACCACCCCTCTGACCAGATGCTCTCGGGGTATGCGAGAACACATGGTCAGACGAGGAGAGAGCAGTAGGAGTAGCAATGTTTTCAGTGGTAATCCATGTTTCCATCAGCGCCAGGAAGTCGAGGGACTGGAGGGTAGCATAGGCTGGGATGAAGTCAGCCTTGTTGGCAGCAGAACGGCAGTTCCAGAGGCTGCCTGAGACCTGGAACTCCAGGTGTGTGGTGCGTGCAGGGACCACCAGGTTAGAGAGGCAGCAGCCACGCGGTGTGAGGCGTTTGTGTAGCCTGTGCGGAGAGGAGAGAACAGGGATAGGCAGAGGCATAGTTGACAGGCTGTAGCAGATGGCTACAATAATGCAGAGGAGATCGGAATGAAATGAACTAAACATCTGGGAAAGGAGAGAGCAGGGCCTCCCTCACCAAAAAAATATAACTCTCCCAACTTCCACCTCAGAAACTATAATTGTTTCACTGAACCACCCGAATAAAACTCTCCCAACTTCCACTTTAGAAATTAGAATTGTTGTAAACTACAGCGGTTCAATGTTTCAAGGAATGGACTCAACTTACTTTATTCAGCTAGCTAACTATGACACCATAGCTAACTAGCATGCTAGCATCCAATAACACACAGTTTAGCACCAATACTTGGTTACAACAAACTACCAATAGTGTGTTAACACACTAAACAGATAATTCGTGTCCGTGTCTAGTTCTTTCATAACGCAGCAATAATTAAACGTTGGCTAACTAGCACAAAGATATTGTATTTAGCTACTACAGTACAGCTAGCTGGTAGTGTTGGCTAGCTAGCAATGGCTGCTGTGTTGACTTTGTTTGAAAAACGGCGTCGCTGCGCACGAATGTAGCTGGCTAAAAGGATATTGTATTTAGTTGCTACCGTTGCTAATAGCTACTAGCCAGCTAGTCCAGGAGGTGAGTTAGCTAGCTAGCTTCGTGCTACACCCGGCACCGCCGAATACAAAAGTAACCTACAATAACTACATACAACAACTACCCACAACAGCCCACGATGCCTACCTATAATACCTAATAATATACAGCCCACGATGCCTACCTATAATACCTAACTACAATCTAAATGCATAGTTTAAGCCTTACTCGACAAAGCCCAAGCTATGTATAAAGCCAGTAGCTGTAATTAAGTACAGCAGCCACCAACCACCTAACGTTAATGCCTCGGATAATGAGGTTAGAAAAACAGCTGAATGGTAGGTAGCTAGCTGGCTCAACAGGTACTCTTAAGCGTGAAATAACATTGGAAACAACTAACCACAGTTGCTAAAAGTTACCAGTAGCTACCCGCTAGCTAGCTAGCTTTGTTGGTCCAAGTAGTGGGTTAGCTAGCACTCGTGCTTCGCCGGGGTCCGCCGAATACAATACTTACCTACAATAATTACCTACAATAACCTACAATAACATACAATAACTACCTAAGTAAACTACCTATAATACCTAACTACAATGCCTACCTACAATCTAAATACATGGTTTAAGCTTTACTCAACACCATATAAGAAGCCAAGCTTACCTCCTGCTAGAGAAAACACAACCTCTCCCGTTGCGCTCTGCAGAAATTTTTCTCATTTTGTCTGTTATAGTTGACGTGTACCTATGATGAAAATTACAGGCCTCTCTCATCTTTTTAAGTGGGAGAACTTGCACAATTGGTGGCTGACTAAATACTTTTTTCCCCACTGTAAAAGTGCATTCAGAAAGTATTCAGACTCCTTCCCTTTTCCCACATTCTGTTATGTTACAGCCTTATTCTAAAATGAATTAAATTACATTTTTTCCTCATCAATCTACACACAATACCCTATAATAACAAAGCAAAAAAAGGTTTATAGAAATTGTTGCACATTTATTACAAGTAAAAACAGAAATACCTTATTTACATAAGTATTCAGACCCTTTGCTATGAGACTCGAAATTGAGCTCAGGTATATCCTGTTTCCATTGATCATCCTTGAGATGTTTCTACAACTTGATTGGAGTCCACCTGTGGTAAATTCAATTGATTGGACATGATTTGGAAAGGCACACACCTGTCTATATAAGGTCACACAGTTGAAAGTGCATGTCAGAGCAAAACCCAAGCCATGGCGTTGAAGGAATTGTCCGTAGAGCTCCAAGACAGGATTGTGTCGAGGCACAGATCTGGGGAAAGGTACCAAAAAAGTTATGCAGCATTGAAGATCCCCAAGAACACAGTGGCCTCCATCATTCTTAAATGGAAGAAGTTTGGAACCACCAAGACTCTTCCTAGAGCTGCTGCCCGGCCAAACTGAGAAATCGGGGGAGAAGGGCCTTGGTCAGGGAGGTGACGGGAGAACCTTCCAGAAGGACAACCATCTCTGCAGCACTCCACCAATCAGGCCTTTATGGTAGAGTGGCCAGACGGAAGCCACTCCTTAGTAAAAGGCACATGACAGCCCGCTTGGAGTTTGCCAAAAGGAACCTAAAGGACTCTCAGACCGTGAGAAACAAGATTCTCTGGTCTGATGAAACCAAGATTGAACACTTTGGCCTGAATGCCAAACGTCACGTCTGGAGGAAACCTGGCACCATGCCTACGGTGAAGCATGGTGGTGGCAGCATCATGCTGTGGGGATGTTTTTCAGCAACAGGGACTGGGAGACTAGTCAGGAACGAGGGAAAGATGAATGGAGAAAAGTACAGAGAGATCCTTGATGAAAACCTGCTCCAGAGCACTCAGGACCTCAGACTGGGGCGAAGGTTCACCTTCCAACAGGACAACGACCCTAAGCACGCAGCCAAGACAACGCAGGAGTGGCTTCAGGACGAGTCTCTGAATGGAACATGACGAGAGGCTGGGAGTGTGTTGTGTACCTCCATTCAAGTTGATTGCGAAGTTACATCGACATTGTTGTCATATTGGCTTAGATGTGATGGTAAAAATATTTTAATTGAACGTTGAGCATTAAGAAGCCGGTGGACGCCAGCTTCTTAATGTTTTGATACACTGTGCCTAATGAACACAACCCTGATTCCAATACAACAGGTTGAGTACAACATTATTGAGATGATTGCGACATTAAAGTTGACTGTTATTATGACTGTTTGACAAATGACTTTTTGGTACACGGCCCTGTCCATGGGATAAATTGCAGGACTATGAAGCAGAGGCTCCTATCATCAGGTCTTCAGTCATCCCAGATATAACAGCTGCCATAGAGGTCAAGGCTATTACCAAAACAGCAGTTAAACTGGACAACCTTCTATTCAACTCATTCACAGGCAGACAGGAACACTTTCCATTTTCCCCATGATTTAAATCAGTCTTCCAATTTTGCTACTGAATGTGAGGGGTTTCACTTCTAAACATTGATCATTGGTGGGGCCATCTAGTGGAGTCTGTATGGTCATATCCTCTGGTGCAAATGGCAGCAGATCTGCCAATATAGCAAAGCCAAATTACTTTAGATATATTGCTGTGGAAAGCTGGATGTATTTCTGACACACCCGTTTCTAAACATGGCCATGTTGGGCTTGTAAATGATCTGTTGCTTTAGTTCGCTTCCTGTAACTCTGTCATGGACTGTATGGGATCAAATTGGAGTTTCAAGAACAGCTCAGCAGATGTGGTTTGATACCATCTCTATGACGCAGGGTCATAAAGCATGAAGAAATACCAAATGATTTTAGGCTGCCAGTTCCGGATCATGGCCAGTTTGGAGAAGGTCACTGACGGGGTAATAATTGTGGACCACTTGTTTGTCCAAAGATCTGTAAAGCTGGAAAACACAACAGCTCCCCATTTGATCCAAGTGTTTATCCTTGTATATGTATTAGATTAATATTACATTTAGCCCACCATTAACTTCTCACCACATGCTGAAAAGTGAAGACCACATACCTATACTGTGGACCACAGGGAGATACGATACAGGCCAGCACATTATTTTGACCTTATTAGTCGACCATGAGGCCCTCACATTGCTGACACCGTAATAGATTTACAGTGAAATATGTGACCTGGAAAATAAGATCTGAATTATCCGAGCCAAGCTTGGTTGTTTTGTGGATCCATGCCACAGCATGTGACATACCACATCCAGATTTAGATTTTCAGTGGGTTTGACATTTTAATGGATTGAATCATGTAAAAAAAAATGCTGACGTGAGCCAAGGCACTGGGGTCACTCAGGCAAACTACTTTGCGGGTCGTTTTACAGAGCAAAATGTATTGGATCAACAGTTACTATCGAATCCCACCAAGGCCCTGCTAAAATATAAATGTACAATAACAGTTTTATAATGACAGTTTACTCAACTGCTTAATAACACTGGACAGTTAATAACAGTATATCAGGGGCCTGCAACCCCTGTTCTGGACAGCCCATCCACATGGTGTGCAGGCTTTTATTCCACCACAGCTCTAACACAGCGGGTTCAGCTAAATCAAATGATCATAACCTTGAATTTAGCCCTTAATTACTTAGAATCAGGTTGGGATTCCTATGAGTTGGGAGCCATCAGCCAATGAAGAGGAATAGAATTGACTACTCTAAAATGGAGATAGCTGCAATGGCACTGCCCATGCTGTCACAGACACTATAATGGCACAGATACAAATATGAGACCTCTATCTATCTGTTGTTCGCACGTATCTTCCCTCTCACTGGCTAAAATTGTCCCACCTAATCTTGCCTCCTCCCGCCTGCCTTCCATCTTTGAAGACATGTATTTCCATTGTTAGAGTGGTCACTCGAATATCTTGTCAATATGATAGACAATCTTTCGCAAAAATAACTTGTTGTGAAGGGTCAAGCCACTCCTACAGGACTCCCAATTGCTCCTAATTACCCTAGGCCACGCCCCTATCCTCCACACCTGTTTCCACTCCCTAATCATCTCTCCTCTGCCTTTTTATACCCCTTTAATTTCCATGTAGAAGTGGTTCACTGCACTCAGTTAGGATAAATGTCCCACTTGATTTCACTGCACATCTAATAAAGTACCAACACCAGTTGTACACACGTGATAAGTTTCCTTGATAAGTCACACTGCAAAAGGGGAAACTATTGGCCTCACCCACTAAATGACAAGCTAATGTCTCATGGGAAGTGGTTTGTCTAACGTTTTAAAATACAACTTTATGTTTCTGCATTTCCACAACCTAACCTTCCTATCGACCTTTACGAGCCCCAACTCCAACTCCTAAACCTTCATCAACCTCCATTCCAAACCCTCCCCTCATGTGCTCTGTGTTCCTACTCCACTGTGTGTAATAAATACTCCACCTGGATTCCGAATCTCAATCTCCTCATTGCATTCTGACCAATGAAAACATCCTACTGCAATCAATCCTTTGTTCTATATTTCATTCCTTTATTTTGGGGGATTTGCCTGTATTGAATTATTAGGTATTACTGCACTTTTGGAGCTAGGATCAGAAGCATTTTGCTGCACCTGTGATAACATCTGCAAAAATATGTGTTTCGCGACCAATAACATTTGATTTACACATTAATCATAATCTTCAATTTAGCCCTTAATTACTTGAAATCAGGTCCAGTATGTTAGTGCTGGAGTGGAAGAAATACAATTCAGTTCAATCAGGAAGTAAACTGAAATACAAATAATTTCAGTTCACTTCCAGAAATGACCCCAGCACTGATCTTGTTACAGTGCTCACTGAATTGTGATAATAACATGGCTGTAAAGTCAGTTGAGGTCTTTGTTGCCAAATGCACAGTTGTCTAGTTGGGTATGACAGCTGTACATATTCCTCTGACACTGATCTGATCCAACTGATCTAAGGTGTCAGAGTAAGTTTGGAGCTAAACATGTCCCTCAAATACAAAAACACACGTCATATATCGTGCAAGATCTTTGTGGACAGGTGACATGACACAAGTAATTTTGTGACACAAGTGTTATTTTTGACATGCGTTTTTCTGGATTCAGAGGAGAACAATATCAACTGTATGGATACTTTCTTCAGGCACTGTATCATGCAAGATCTTTGCACATTAAAATAACTTTTATGTCATAAACATTTAGTCTGCATGGTGTTAATGTTCTCTCCACCCACAAACACGGCAAGTAAATATCTGGTCTAATAACAGTGTTATCGGTGCCAGAATTAGGCTGTGTTGGCAGATATGCCAAACAATAAACCTTGGCTGCAGTGAAGTTGAGAGCACAGTCCAAGAAATGAAAAGGCCTTGATTGGGTCCTTCCAGTTGGTCAGCCATCTGCTCAACTATTGCATCCGTCAGCTATAGGGCTTCTTGTGCTGGGTGGACACCGGGCATAAAGTATTATAATAATAATATGCCATTTAGCAGACGCTTTTATCCAAAGCAACTTACAGTCATGCGTGCATACATTTTTGTATATGGGTGGTCCCGGGGATCAAACCCACTACCCTGGCGTTACAAGCGCCGTGCTCTACCACCTGAGCTACAGAGGACCACAGTATTAATCAATATCAATAAATAATAGTAGATAAGGTTATCCAACAATAACATTAACTCTAGAGAGGTTTCAAATAAATACAGTGCATTCGGAAAGTATTCAGTATCCTTGACCTTTTCCACATTTTGTAACGTTACAGCCTTATTCTAAAATGGATGAAATTACTTTTTTTCTTCATCAATCTACACACAAAACCCCATAATGACAAAGTGAAAACAGGTTTTTAGAAACTTTTGCAAATGTATTAAAAATAAAAAACAGAAATACCTCAGGTGCATCCTGTTTCCATTGATCATCCTTGAGATGTTTCTACAACTTGATTGGAGTCCACCTGTGGTACATTCAATTGATTGGACATGATTTGGAAAGGCACACACCTGTCTATATAAGGTTCCACAGTTGACAGTGCATGTCAGAGCAAGAACCAAGCTATGAGGTCGAAGGAATTGTCTGTAGATTTCCGAGACAGGATTACATTAACATTTACATTTTAGTCATTTAGCAGACTTACAGTTAGTGAATACATATATATATATTTTTTTTTATACTGGCCCCCCGTGGGAATCAAACCCACAACCCTGGCGTTGCAAACGCCATGCTCTATCACCTGAGCTACATCCCTGCCGGCCTTTCCCTCCCCTACCCTGGACGACGCTGGGCCAATTGTGCGCCGCCCATGAGTCTCCCGGTCGCGGCCGGCTGCGACAGAGCCTGGATTCGAACCAGGATCTCTAGTGGCACAGTTAGCACTGCGATGCAGTGCCTTAGACCACTGCGCCACTCAGGAGTTGCCAAACGGATTGTATCAAGGTACAGATCTGGGGAAGAGTACCAAAACATTTCTGCAGCATAGAAGGTCCCCAAGAACAAAGTGGCCTCCATCATTCTTAAATGATGTTTGGAACCACCAAGACTCTTCCTGAGCTGACTGCCCGGCCAAACTGAGCAATCGGGGGAGAAGGGCATTGGTCACTGACAGAGCTCCAGAGTTCCTCTGTGGAGATGGGAGAACCTTCCAGAAAGACAACAATATCTGCAGCACTCCACCATTTGTTTTTACACTGCTGCTACTCGCTGTTTATTATCTATGCATAGTCACTTTACCCCTACCTACATGTACAAATTTCCTCGACTAACCTGTACCCCCGCACATTGACTCGGTACCGGTACCCCCTGTATATACAGAGAGCGAAAAAGTATTTGATCCCCTGCTGATTTTGTACGTTTGTCCACTTACAAAGAAATGATCAGTCTATAATTTTAATGGTAGGTTTATTTGAACAGTGAGAGACAGAATAACAACAAAAAAATCCATAATAACGCATGTCAAAAGTGTTATAAATTGATTTGCATTTTAATGAGGGAAATAAGTATTTGACCCCCTCTCAATCAGAAAGATTTCTGGCTCCCAGGTGTCTTTTATACAGGTAACGAGCTGAGATTAGGAGCACACTCTTAAAGGGAGTGCTCCTAATCTCAGTTTGTTACCTGTATAAAAGACACCTGTCCACAGAAGCAATCAATCAATCAGATTCCAAACTCTCCACCATGACCAAGACCAAAGAGCTCTCCAAGGATGTCAGGGACAAGATTGTAGACCTACACAAGGCTGGAATGGGCTACAAGACCATCGCCAAGCAGCTTGGTGAGAAGGTGACAACAGTTGGTGCAATTATTCGCAAATGGAAGAAACACAAAAGAACTGTCAATCTCCCTCGGCCTGGGGCTCCATGCAAGATCTCATCTCGTGGAGTTGCAATGATCATGAGAACGGTGAGGAATCAGCCCAGAACTACACGGGAGGATCTTGTCAATGATCTCAAGGCAGCTGAGACCATAGTGACCAAGAAAACAATTGGTAACACACTACGCCGTGAAGGACTGAAATCCTGCAGCGCCCGCAAGGTCCCCCTGCTCAAGAAAGCACATATACATGCCCGTCTGAAGTTTGCCAATGAACATCTGAATGATTCAGAGGAGAACTGGGTGAAAGTGTTGTAGTCAGATGAGACCAAAATCGAGCTCTTTGGCATCAACTCAACTCGCCGTGTTTGGAGGTGGAGGAATGCTGACTATGAACCCAAGAACACCATCCCCACCATCAAACATGGAGGTGGAAACATTATGCTTTGGGGGTGTTTTTCTGCTAAGTGGACAGGACAACTTCACCGCATCAAAGGGACAATGGACGGGGCCATGTACTGTCAAATCTTGGGTGAGAACCTCCTTCCCTCAGCCAGGGCTTTGAAAATGGGTCGTGGATTGGTATTCCAGCATGACAATGACCCAAAACACACGGCGAAGGCAACAAAGGAGTGGCTCAAGAAGAAGCACATGAAGGTCCTGGAGTGGCCTAGCCAGTCTCCAGACCTTAATCCCATAGAAAATCTGTGGAGGGAACTGAAGATTCGAGTTGCCAAACGTCAACCTCGAAACCTTAATGACTTGCAAAGAATAGTGAAACAAAATCCCTCCTGAGATGTGTGCAAACCTGGTGGCCAACTACAAGAAACGTCTGAGCTCTGTGATTGCCAACAAGGGTTTTGCCACCAAGTACTAAGTCATGTTTTGCAGAGGGGTCAAATACTTATTTCCCTCATTAAAATGCAAATCAATTTATAGCATTTTTGACATGCGTTTTTCTGGATTTTTTTGTTTTTATTCTGTCTCTCACTGTTCAAATAAACCTACCATTAAAATTATAGACTGATCATGTCTTTGTCAGTGGGCAAACGTACAAAATCAGCAGGGGATCAAATACTTTTTTCCCTCACTGTATGTCTTATCTGTATCTGCTCAAGGTGTAATAACTACCCTGTCTGATACAGCTTTGGTGGTGACAGTCTGAACACAGCGGAGAGAGTAACCAAAGGTCCAATATCCAAGGTAAATGTGAAAAGGCACCAAATACAGTGGGGGAAAAAAGTATTTAGTCAGCCACCAATTGTGCAAGTTCTCCCACTTAAAAAGATGAGAGAGGCCTGTAATTTTCATCATAGGTACACGTCCACTATGACAGACAAATTGAGAATTTTTTCTCCAGAAAATCACATTGTAGGATTTTTTATGAATTTATTTGCAAATTGTGGTGGAAAATAAGTATTTGGTCACCTACAAACAAGCAAGATTTCTGGCTCTCACAGACCTGTAACTTCTTCTTTAAGAGGCTCCTCTGTCCTCCACTTGTTACCTGTATTAATGGCACCTGTTTGAACTTGTTATCAGTATAAAAGACACCAGTCCACAACCTCAAACAGTCACACTCCAAACTCCACTATGGCCAAGACCAAAGAGCTGTCAAAGGACACCAGAAACAAAATTGTAGACCTGCACCAGGCTGGGAAGACTGAATCTGCAATAGGTAAGCAGCTTGGTTTGAAGAAATCAACTGTGGGAGCAATTATTAGGAAATGGAAGACATACAAGACCACTGATAATCTCCCTCGATCTGGAGCTCCACGCAAGATCTCACCCCGTGGGGTCAAAATGATCACAAGAACGGTGAGCAAAAATCCCAGAACCACACGGGGGGACCTAATGAATGACCTGCAGAGAGCTGGGACCAAAGTAACAAAGCCTACCATCAGTAACACACTACGCCGCCAGGGACTCAAATCCTGCAGTGCCAGATGTGTCCCCCCGTCTGAAGTTTGCTAGAGTGCATTTGGATGATCCAGAAGAGGATTGGGAGAATGTCATATGGTCAGATGAAACCAAAATATAACTTTTTGGTAAAAACTCAACTCGTCGTGTTTGGAGGACAAAGAATGCTGAGTTGCATCCAAAGAACACCATACCTGCTGTGAAGCATGGGGGTGGAAACATCATGCTTTGGGGCTGTTTTTCTGCAAAGGGACCAGGACGACTGATCCGTGTAAAGGAAAGAATGAATGGGGCCATGTATCGTGAGATTTTGAGTGAAAACCTCCTTCCATCAGCAAGGGCATTGAAGATGAAAGGTGGCTGGGTCTTTCAGCATGACAATGATCCCAAACACACCGCCCGGGCAACGAAGGAGTGGCTTCGTAAGAAGTATTTCAAGGTCCTGGAGTGGCCTAGCCAGTCTCCAGATCTCAACCCCATAGAAAATCTTTGGAGGGAGTTGAAAGTCTGTGTTGCCCAGCGACAGCCCCAAAACGTCACTGCTCTAGAGGAGGTCTGCATAGAGGAATGGGCCAAAATACCAGCAACAGTGTGTGAAAACCTTGAAGACTTACAGAAAACGTTTGACCTGTGTCATTGCCAACAAAGGGTTGACCAAATACTTATTTTCCACCATCATATGCAAATAAATTCATAAAAAATCCTACAATGTGATTTTCTGGATTTTTTTTCTCATTTTGTCTGTCATAGTTGACGTGTACCTATGATGAAAATTACAGGCCTCTCTCATCTTTTTAAGTGGGAGAACTTGCACAATTGGTGGCTGACTAAATACTTTTTTTCCCCCACTGTATCTGTGTTAGAATAGGCAGTCTTTTATAAAACACATGCTGTTTCTTCTTAAATTCCTTTCTAAGATGGCCTCTTGTATTCCTATCTTTACACTGTATAAATAAGTGTTCCGCTCTGTGCATTACAGACCATAGGTCCCTTAACTAATCATTCCAATGAGGCCTGTTCGGCTTGTAAACTTTCCTCTGTTGGGGGTGTACTCTTTATTCACATAATTTTTCCCCATTTCAAAATATATGATATCACAAAATGTTTCATACCACACGTCTAAATCAAATTGTGTCTCTTGACATCCAAGCAGAGTTTCGATGAGTTCTAACAGTGTTCTGCGTGCCATTTCAGAGCATAGAAAATCATTTGGCACATTTATTTCCGTACATTTATCCCTTTGCATGGCATGTATATTTTGCCCTGAGTGATGCTCAGTCATTGCTCATAAAATTCATGGCCAACAGAAAAGGTCAGAAATAAAGGTCATCATTGAAGCCAGCTCAGCTGCTAAGCGGTTTATATCAGAGTGTAATAAAAGTTTGAGGCAGTTATATCGCTGTCAGCAATATGAGTGGATAAGATTATTGAAATACTGTACTGGTATGTAAGTCATAAGAATCCTACTGGACCGTTTTAGCCAACTGAAATGTGAGACAAATAAAAGCACCTCCAGCATCTTCAATAGATCATGGGTCATTCCACGAAATGAGTCCCTTTTGGGTAGTGAAACTTGGTGAAAGAAAACGTTTTATTTCACGTAAGTTTAACATTCCGTCATAGAGAACAGATGTTCAACTTAATAAAACACGTTTAACCATCTCAAGAGGTTAAACACAAAAAATACTATACTAAGTGCATATTAAGTGCCAAATAACATAACAGGGTGGACTGTAACAGGGTTGAGGATTTCATCTCAAGTCAGCCATCAATCCCCTCATGACAGGGGGTATGGAAGCTTGTTGTGTGCAACAGGGAAGGGCAATTGAATGCAAGCTTCACAATTTTTAAAAAAATTGTTATAACATTTCTAGCCTGTCTATCTATGGGTTAAAGGGTTGACGTGTTATTCTCGACACGCTCAGTTTTCCACCACAAAACACCAGAAAATGGCCAAAAAGAGTAGAACCAGCTCACCTGCTTTTACACCAAGATTTGACTATTAGATGTTAAACGTTTGCTTTGAAAAATATATTTTAAAAGGAATAGATTCATCATATTAAAACGAGAGTTCAATTCACATTGACCTTAAAATGAATCACATGAAATAAATAATTATCTTGCAAAATGTATTTGTTCAAAGCAACAAAATAACTAGCAATGATAATTTTGGGGTTTAGGGAGCTATAATCAACAAAGACACAGAGGGACATTGCAAAATACACTAATTAGCATTTAGAATTTAGAATTAGAATCTTTATTCATATTATAAATCAGAGCACTTCATTTAATATAACAGGCTTGTAAAATTCAAATATTGGTACACAATTTCTACTTAAAATGTCAAAGGGATGCTAAAGGGCTCATTTCGTGGAAGGACTATCATACTGTAGATAAATACACTACATGACCAAAAGTATGTGGACTGCTCGTCGAACATCTCATTCCAAAATCATGGGCATTATTATGGAGTTGGTCCCCCCTTTGCTGCTATAACAGCCTCCACTCTTCTGGGAAGGCTTTCCACCAGATGTTGGAATATTGCTGATCGGACTTGCTTCCATTCAGCCACAAGAGCATTAGTGAGGTTGGGCACTGATGTTGGGCGATTAGCCCTGGCTTGCAGTCGGAGTTCCAATTCATCCCAATGGTGTTCGATGGGGTTGAGGCCAGGGTTCTGTGTAGGCCAGTCAAGTTCTTCCACACAGATTTCGACAAACCATTTCTATAAGGACCTCGCTTTGTACATGGGGGCATTGTCATGCTGAACAAAGGGGCCTAGCCCGAACCATGAAAAAGAGCCCCAGACCATTATTCCTCCTCCACCAAACTTTACAGTTGGCACTGTGCATTCAGGCAGGTAGCTTCTCCTGGCATCCGCCAAATCCAGATTTGTCCGTCAGACTGCCAGATGGTTAAGCGTGATTCATCACTCCAGAGAACGCGTTTCCACTGCTCCAGAGTCCAATGGCGGCAATCTTTACACCACTACAGCCGACGATTTGCATTGGGCATGGGGATCTTAGACTTCGTGTGTGGCTGCTCGGCCATGGAAAACCATTTCATGACCTCCCGACAAACAGTTATTGTGCTGACGTTGCTTCCAGATGCACTTTGGAACTCGGTAGTGAGTGTTGCAACGCTTCAGCACTCAGCAGTCTCGTTCTGTGAGCTTGTGTGGCCTACCATTTTGCGGCTGAGCCGTTGTTGCTCCTAGACGTTTCCACTTCAAAATAAGAGCTCTTACAGTTGACAGGGGCAGCTCTAGCAGGGGAGACATTTTATGAACACAGATGTTGGAAAGGTGGCATCCTATGACAATGCCACGTTGAAAGTCACGGAGCTCGTCAGTATTGGCCATTCTACTGCCAATGTTTGTCTATGGAGATTGCATTGCTGTGTGCTCAAATGTATACACCTGTCAGCAACGGCTGTGGCTGAAATAGCCGAATCCATTAATTTGAAGGCTTGTCCACATACTTGTGTATAGATAGTGTAACTACACATTAGAAGTTTTAAAAGTTTTAAAAGTTTTATGAGTTTTAATTGATAGCCTAAATTGTTCTTTTCTAGCTTTTAAATATTTATTTTATATGGTTCCACCAGGGTGATAAATCAAACTGAGCAAAGCACGAGGTAACGGCCAACTCCGTCACAAGCGTGAGGTGAGGAGACAGTTCAGATGTGTTTTACAAGCTAAATTATATAAATAATAGGTGAACGTACACTACCAGTCAAGAGTTTGGACACACCTACTCATTCAAGGGTTTTTCATTATTTTTACTATTTTCTACATTGTATAATAATGGTGAAGACATCAAAACTATGAAATAACACATATGGAATCATGTAGTAACCAGAAAAGTGTTAAACAAATGAAAAATATATTTTATATTTGAGATTCTTCAAATAGCCACCCTTTGCCTTGATGACAGTTTTGCACACTCTTGGCATTCTCTCACCCAGCTTCATGAGGTAGTCACCTTGAATGCATTTCAATTAACAGGTGTGCCTTCTTAAAAGTTAATTTGTTTAATTTATTTTGTGCCAATCAGTTGTGTTGTGACAAGGTAGGGGGGGGGTATACAGAAGATAGCCCTATTTGGCAAAAGACCAAGTCCATATTATGGCAAGAACAGTTTAAATAAGCAAAGAGAAACGACAGTCCATCATTACTTTAAGACATGAAGGTCAGTCAATACGGAACATTTCAAGAACTTTGAACGTTTCTTCAAGTGCGGTCGCAAAATGTCACCATTGTCAGTGTAATGCGGTGGATCGAAGTCAGGCGCAGGACACAGAACTCTATGAAAACGTACTTTACTGAATAAGTAAAGAAACCAATACAAAAATACCTCCACACAGGGAGGAACAAACCCGCTCACCAAACGACACACGAAACGAAAAACAAACACGCACAAAACACAATGGGAGCCACCGGGTTAAATAGGGAAGGAGTAATGACATGATGGGAAACAGGTGTGTGACAATCAGACAACAACAGGTAGAACATAGAAACATAGAACATAGATCGGCAGTAGCTAGTATTCCGGTGACGACGAACGCCGAAGCCTGCCCGAGCAAGGAGGAGGGGCAGCCTCGGCAGAATCCGTGACACAAAAACCATCAAGCACTATGAGGAAACTGGCTCTCATGAGGACCGAATTGCAGCAAAGAAAACACTACTAAAGGACACCAATTAGAAGAAGAGACTTGCTTGGGCCAAGAAACATGGGCAATGAACATTAGACCAGTGGAGTCCATATTGGAGATTTTGGGTTCCAACCGCCATGTCTTTGTGAGACGCGGTGTGGGTGAATGGATGATCTCCGCATGTGTATTTTCAACAGTAAAGCATGGAGGAGGAGGTGTTATGGAGTGGGGGTGCTTTGCTGGTTACACTGTCTGTGATTTATTTAGAATTCAAGGTACACTTAACCAGCATGGCTACCACACCATTCTGCAGCGATGCGCCATCCCATCTGGTTTGGGCTTCGTGGGACTATCATTTGTTTTTCAACATGACAATGACCCAATACACCTCCAGGCTGTGTAAGGGCTATTTGACCAAGAAGGAGAGTGATGGAGTGCTGCATCAGATGACCTGGCCTCCACAATCCCCCGACCTCAACCCAATTGAGACGGTTTGGGATGAGTCGGACCGCAGAGTGAAGGAAAAGCAGCCAACAAGTGCTCAGCATATGCGGGAACTCCTTCAAGACTGTTGGAAAAGCATTACAGGTGAAGCTGGTTAAGAGAATGCCAAGAGTGTGCAAAGCTGTCATCAAGACAAAGGGTGGCTATTTGAAGAATCTCAAATATAAAATATTTTTTGATTTGTTTAACACTTTTTTGGGTTACTACATGATTCCATATGTGTTATATCATTGTTTTGATGTCTTCACTATTATTCTACAATGTAGAAAATAGTAAAAAAAATTGAAAAGCCCTGGAATGAGTAGGTGTGTCCAAACTTTCGACTGGTACTGTATATATAAAGTTGTTGATGAGGATTAATGCCAATAAAATGGAACTAAATAAGGTCAGATTAGATTTCATGAAAACTATTTTAGAGTAGTGGGGCAACATGGACTCACTCCCTTACAGTATTTGAGGTTCAGTAGAAGTAACATTGGGATGAGTGAAACTTTTGATATTGTCATAATTATTAGTAATGACATCTCTCATTGATGAAATTCAGTGAAATTCAATTCAGAGACAAACATGACATTAAAAAGTCATATAATGGGAGGGTGGTGCTCCTGGAAGTGGGAGGCGCTAGTGAGACAGACACATAGAGGTCTCTCATCCAATTCATTTCCTTTCCCAGAGTGGTCCATAATTAACTTTTGCTTGGTTGGCACTTCCAACCAGATATAAGGAGGCTGGGGCCCCAGCATCCATAAGTCAGATACCTTCTTCCTCTGTGGTAAGACCTCTCCACCTCCTTAGATTTTTACATGTGTCTCATCTTTGCACTCAGCATCTGAGGCAGTAGCTAACTGCACTGTTTGAATTGAGTTCTGCATGTCTTGTAAGATTTGACAATATGCAATCAAGTGGCATTGATTTAAAATGTTAAAAAAAAAATGTTTTGCTTTCAATCTGTAACTTACATGTACGGGCAAAGGTGGTGTTCCTGAAAGGGTGGTCTAGAATGTAAATGGGTTTCTAGTTTTTTTTAAATTAGAATTCCTGACAGAATGTGTAGATGTGAAGTGAAGTGAGTTGCCACTAGGAAAAGGAAAGTTATCAGTTGCACCTGTACTTGAATTTGACATGGCTGTAATGATTGAGTTAAATGTTTTCTAGCCCTTCGGGGGCTAAATGATCAGGCTTTAGATATGTGTGTTTTCACAACACCCTAATGTTTGACAGGGTCCTCTAAGAAGTACGCATTCATCTGTAGGAGGGGAAAAAGAAGGTGAGACATGGTTTGAGTCTTCACATAAAAAGTGATGAGAATATTCTGAGAGATATCGCTCACCTAACTCTGTTGACTGGGGAGGAAGCACCACAGAGTCAATCATGTTTCTTGTTTCATCTCTGTCCTAGTGATCCGTCACCATGAGTACGGATGCTGAGATGCAAATCTACGGCAAGGCTGCCATATACCTCCGTAAGTCTGAGAAGGAGAGGATGGAGGCACAAGCCATGCCCTTTGATTCAAAGAACTCCTGCTATGTGACAGACAAGGTGGAGCTGTACCTTAAGGGTCTGGTCACTGCCAGGGCCGATGGGAAGTGTACTGTAACAGTCACCAAACCTGACGGTTCTAAGGAGGTAAGCCTGATCTGAAAAGTATTCAAGTTCAAGTTTGAGTAATTACTCTAAGTCTTGAAAAATCAACTAAATGCAAAAAAACAAATACCAATGTTTTTATGTTAGCAGAATATAACCTTCAAACAGATCATTTTTATCGCTGCTATTTAAAGATGGCTTTAAATAGATTTTTTTGTTATTGACTAGTCAAGAATCACCAGTTATGTGTCAGTGGGTGATAACAAAGTAGTTGATTAAATGTGGGTATGCATTTTTTTGTTGTTGATTCAACTTGTATTTAATTAGCAAAAAACATTCAGTCATGTCCACTTTGATCTGCGTGTAATCTAGATGTCTGTCTGTTTCAGGAAGGAAAAGAGTTCAAAGATGCAGACATCTACGAGATGAACCCCCCTAAGTATGACAAGATTGAGGACATGGCCATGATGACCTACCTGAATGAAGCCTCTGTGTTGTATAACCTCAAAGAGCGTTATGCAGCATGGATGATCTATGTAAGAAACCTGCACATACAAACACACACACACGAACATAATAAATACACAAATACAGTCCTACACATAATGAATGATAGAAACCAAAACATATCAATACAGTAGACCCACATTAGTATACCAAAGTACACCCACATCCTCACATAAATCCAGGTAAAAGTATCTGACTTCGTTAATCCCCTAATTTAATGATGCTTTCATCCAGACATACTCTGGGCTCTTCTGTGCCACGGTGAACCCCTACAAGTGGCTCCCAGTGTACGATGAAGAGGTTGTCAATGCCTACAGAGGGAAGAAGAGGGTGGAGGCTCCACCCCATATCTTCTCCGTCTCTGACAACGCCTTTCAGTTCATGATGATTGGTACGAGATCTCATGGATGGATGGATGGATGGATGGATTGGATGGATTGGATGGATTGGATAGGAGGTTGGATCAATCAATCACATTTATTTATAAATCCCTTTTTACAACAGCAGATGTCACCAAGTGCTTATACAGAAACCCAGCCTAAAACCCCAAACAACAAGCAATGCAGATGTAGAAGCAGTGACTAGGAAGAAACTCTCTAGAAAGGCAGGAACCAGGAAGAAACCAGTGGAGGCTGCTGATGGGAGGACGGCTCATAGTAAAGGGTGGAATGGAATCAATGGAATGGTATCAAACATATGGAAACAACATGTTTGATACCATTCCATTGACTCCATTCCAGCCATTACTATGAGCTGTCCTCCCCTCAGCAGCCTCCACTGGAAGAAACCTAGAGAGGAACCAGGCTCTGAGGGTTGGCCAGTCCTCTTCTGGCACTGCAGGGTGGAGATTACAGTGCATTCGGAGTATTCAGACCCCGTGACTTTTTCCACATTTTGTTAGGTTACAGCCTTATTCTGAAATTGATTAAATCGTTTTTTCCCATAACGACAATACAAAAAACAGGTTTTTAAACATTATTAGAAATGTATTAGAAATAAAAACCTGAAATATTATATTTACATAAGTAATCAGACACTTTACTCAGTACTTGGTTGAAGCACCTTTTGCAGCGATTACAGCCTCAAGTCTTCTTGGCTATGACGCTACAAGCTTGGCACACCTGTATTTGGGGAGTTTCTCACATTCTTCTCTGCAGATCCTCTCATGCTCTGTCAGGTTGGATGGGGAGCGTTGCTGCACAACTATTTTCAGGTCTCTCCAGAGATGTTCAATCGGATTCAAGTCTGGGCTCTGGCTGGGCCACTCAAGGACATTCAGCGACTTGTCCCAAAGCCACTCCTGTGTTGTCTTGGCTGTGTGCTTAGGGTCGTTTTCCTGTTGGAAGGTGAACCTTCGCCCCAGTCTGGGTCCTGAGCACTCTGGAGCAGGTTTTCATCAAGGATCTCTCTGTACTTTGCTCCGTTCATCTTTCCCTCATCCTGAAAAAACATCCCCACAGCATGATGTTGCCAGGTTTCCTCCAGACATGCTCGGCATTCAGGCCAAAGAGTTCAATCTTGGTTTCATCAGACCAGAGAATCTTGTTTCTCATGGTCTGAGAGTCCTTTAGGTGCCTTTTGGCAAACTCCAAGGGGGCTGTCATGTGCCTTGTAATGAGGAGTGGCTTCCGTCTGGCCACTCTACCATAAAGGCCTGATTGGTGGAGTGCTGCAGAGATGGTTGTCCTTCTGGAAGGTTCTCCCATCTCCACAGACAAACTCTGGAGCTCTGCCAGAGTGACCATCAGGTTCTTGGTCACCTCCCTGACCAAGGCCCTTCTCCCCCGATTGCTCAGTTTGGCCGGGCAGCAGCTCTAGGAAGAGACTTGGTGGTTCCAAACTACTTCCATTTAAGAATGATGGAGGCCCCTGTGTTCTTGGGGTCCTTCAATGCTGCAGATTTTTTTGTACCCTTCCCCAGATCTGTGCCTCGACACAATGCTGTCTCTGAGCTCTACGGACAATTCCTTTGACCTCATGGCTTGGTTTCTGCTCTGACATGAACTGTCCACTGTGGGACCTTATATAGACAGGTGTGTGCCTTTCCAAATCATGTCCAATCAATTGAATTTACCACAGGTGGACTCCATTCAAGTTGTAGAAACATCTCAAGGATGATCAATGGAAACAGGACCCACCTGAACTCAATTTCGAGTCTCATAGAAAAGGGTCTGAGTACTTTGCTAAAACTTCTAAAAAGCTGTTTTCGCTTTGTCATTATGGGGTATTGTGTGTAGACTGATGAGGAAAATGTTTCATTTAATCCATTTTAGAATAAAGCTGAAACGTAACAAAATGTGGAAAGTCAAGGGGTCGGAATACTTTCCACATGTACTTTATAAGAGTACATGGCCATTAAGGCCAGATTGTTCTTCAAGTTTTTCAAACATTCATAGATGACCAGCATGGTTAAATAATAATCACAGTGGTTGTAGATGGTGCAACAGGTCAGCACCTCAGGAGTAAATGTCAGTTGGCTTTTCGTAGCCGAGCATTCAGAAGTCGAGACAGCAGGTGCGGTAGAGAGAGACAGGGAGAGAGAGAGAGAGAGAGAGAGAGAGAGAGAGAGAGAGAGAGAGAGAGAGAGAGAGAGAGAGAGAGAGAGAGAGAGAATCTGGGACAAGGTAGCACGTCCGGTGAACAGGTCACGTTTCCATAGCCGCAGGCAGAACAGTTGAAACTGGAACAGCAGCACGACCAGGTGGATTGGGGACAGCCAGGAGTCATCAGGCCAGGTAGTCCTGAGGCATGGTCCTATGGCTCAGGTCCTAAGAAAGAGACAATACTTAAGTTCACAAAAAATACCAGATAAGACAGGAGAATTTCACCAGATAGGACAGACTGACCCTAGCCCTAGTCTTCAGTAAAGACTTAAAGGTCGCGAACGAGTATACGTCTCTCACATGGATAGATAAATATGAAGCTCTATGGATGTCCATAAGTGCTGATGGATGGATGGATGGATGGATGGATGGATGGATGGATGGATGGATGGATGGATGGATGGATGGATGGATGGATGGATGGATGGATGGACGGACGGACGTACGTACGGAGAGGTATCTACTGTTTTCTAGTCTAGGTTAAAACAGTTTGCTGGGAATATCTGATTTCACTACCCTTGAATGGAAAATGTTCCAAATTGAAATTCGTGATGATGCTATGAATGCAATAATGTCCCCATAATGTTGCTTGAGTATGATAAGCAATATGTTTTTTGGTTACAGATAAGGAGAACCAGTCCGTCCTGATTACGTAAGTTGTTTACTAAAATGTTATTGAGAAGGTGTTTCTACTGTAATAAGTTGGGTCTCTTGGTGTGATGAAATACATGACATTATGAATGGATTAGAGCATTAGGCTATGTGTAATAATGAGTTGATAAATGGGAATATTAGAAAATATTTTCTTATGTTAGGAAACAGGTCAACAGTGTATTTTTCTATGCTATTTCTTAGTGAAAGCCAATCTGACACTCAAACATGTACCTTGAACCCCTCTGTCATATAAACCAGTGGAGAATCCGGTGCAGGAAAGACTGTCAACACCAAGCGTGTCATCCAGTACTTTGCCACCATTGCAGTGTCTGGTGCCAAGAAGGAAGTAGACCCCAGCAAAATGCAGGTAGGTTGTGCTCATGTTTGGCTTTTTAACACATTTCAGGTTGGTTGGCTGTGTAAAAAAAATTCCAGTGGTGAATCCTGTTTCAAGAAAAGTGTTCAAGCAATCGACAAAAACAAATTTGACCACTTTACTAATTTCTGAGCAACTTGTGTTCTTCTCAATCAGGGGTCTCTTGAGGATCAGATCATTGCAGCTAACCCTCTGCTGGAGTCTTACGGTAATGCCAAGACAGTGAGGAATGACAACTCATCTCGCTTTGTAAGTATGAAGGGCATACTGTGGAAGTGACCTTATATTGGACAAATGTGTTTCAGTAGTTCCCTATAGTTATATCAATAAATGTCCAACAAACTGTAACATTTAAAGGGGTCCATCAAAGTAAAATGTTAGATTTATTTTGTTGACCTATTTCTAACCCCCATGCTCTACTATAGGGTAAATTCATCAGGATTCACTTCCAAGGTGGCAAACTGGCTAAAGCTGACATTGAGACCTGTGAGTTGGTTTTGATTGTTTCTCAATGCTTTCCTAAATTCACACAAATTCTTTTTTGGAGATGATATCATCACATTTTATTTTATCTTATCTCTCTCTCTCTCTCTCTCTCTCTCTCTCTCTCTCTCTCTCTCTCTCTCTCTCTCTCTCTCTCTCTCTCTCTCTCTCTCTCACTCTCTTACTCTCTCTCTCTCTCTCTCTCTCTCTCTCTCTCTCTCTCTCTCTCTCTCTCTCTCTCTCTCTCTCTCTCTCTCTCTCTCTCTCTCTCTCTCTCTCTCTCTTTCTGTCTTTCTCTCTCTCTCTTTCTGTCTTTCTCTCTCTCTCTCTTTCTGTCTTTCTCTCTCTCTCTCTCTCTCTCGCTCTCTTTCTATCTCTCTCACTCTCTTTCTCTCTCTCTCACACTCTCTTTCTCTCTCTCTCAGACCTGCTGGAGAAGTCCAGAGTGTCCTTCCAGCTGCCCGATGAGAGAGGCTACCACATCTTCTTCCAGATGATGACAGGCCACAAACCTGAGATAGTTGGTACGGCAAAGTAGAGGTTCATGGGAAATTATTCCCACCCCCATCTGTGGAACGTATTAAAAATGTTCATAGTCCACACTAATAATACTATTACAATGATTACATCCAAGGTAACAAGGCATCTAGACATGGGTCAGGTCTTTGGGAAAGATCTATCAAGTAATGCACTGTGATGCACTAGTCCACAAGTCTCAGTCCCCACTTTTGATGCTATTTATTATATACTACATGTATCCTTGAGTCCATCAATTGAGTAAAGGAGGGAGAGATACTGTAAAGGTAGGACAGCACAATTCTAAGAGATTTAACTGACAAGCCGTTCTCCATTGTCCACAGAAATGACGCTCATCACCACCAACCCCTACGACTTCCCCATGTGCAGCCAGGGTCAGATCACTGTGGCCAGCATCAACGACAAGGAAGAGCTGGATGCCACAGATGTGAGTCAAACAAAGCGTTATTTTTTTTGTTTGATTCTAAATGCCTTATGTTAGTTAGGCATGTGCCTCAAGGAACTCTTCATGACTTCACATTTCGCAAGACGTAAGACGTCAACAAGAGAGCGCAACTAAGTGCCCTGTAAAACTGTGTAAAACTCCTTGTGTGTCTCCATCTACTAGTGTGATGGTCAAGAGTCAAATCTAACCATCCCTTTCGTTCTTCAGTGAGCAGCACAGAACTGTAGTGTAACTGAGCAAATTACCGTTCAGTTCATCACTGTTGTACTTCCTCTTTAATGCCAGGATGCCATTACAATCCTGGGCTTCACTAATGAAGAGAAGCTTGGCATCTATAAGCTGACAGGAGCTGTAGTGCACCATGGCAACATGAAATTCAAGCAGAAGCAGCGTGAGGAGCAGGCCGAGCCAGACGGCACAGAGGGTGAGTCCCACTCATAGATATACAATATGTACAGCATTAGTCCCATTCCCAGTCCCAAACATAGAAATAGAACATGTAAGACAGACAGTGACACATGAAAGTCAGGCAGGAGATCATTTCTAGAGAACAAATTCCAACCTCCAGAAATGATGGATGTGAGTGAATCAAAACCTAACCCACAAAGAAGTTAGCCAAACTATTTTGTCAGCGTGACATCAGAAACAAGCCATCTTGTGTGCCTGAGTCTGTTGTTGTTGGTTCTCTCTCTCCAGTGGCTGATAAAATCGCCTACCTGCTGGGCCTGAACTCAGCTGAGATGTTGAAGGCTCTGTGCTACCCCAGAGTGAAGGTCGGCAACGAGTATGTGACCAAGGGACAGACTGTGGCTCAGGTAAGGTGGCCAAACACAGCATCCACCATTTTCTGAGCATCATCATTATTTAGGGAACGAGTGTATTGCTTTTTTTGAATAATGATGTTGTTTTTCCCAAGCTCTTATCACCTTATCACTAGACATGGTCAATATCTCATGTATTAATTTGATGGATTATCATTGCAGGTTAATAACTCAGTCAGTGCTCTGGCCAAGTCTATCTATGAGAGGATGTTCTTGTGGATGGTCATCCGTATCAACGAGATGTTGGACACCAAGAATCCAAGGCAGTTCTATATCGGTGTGCTCGATATTGCCGGGTTTTGAGATCTTTGATGTGAGTATGAGACCAGAACAAGACAATTAGTTGTGATTGAGACGGATTACAGCCTTGTATGATGAAATGATCCCTTTAAAACTCCATCAACAGTACAACAGCATGGAACAGCTGTGCATCAACTTCACCAATGAGAAACTGCAACAGTTTTTCAACCACACCATGTTCGTCCTGGAGCAAGAGGAGTACAAGAAGGAGGGAATCGTCTGGGCCTTCATTGACTTCGGCATGGACTTGGCTGCCTGCATTGAGCTTATTGAGAAGGTAAACTGTCTGTGAGGATTATATTGGACCGCAACAGCAGGCTCATATGGAGCGCTGTGTGAGACATTATCACAGTGATACAACGTATC